>NW_027223752.1:3733436-3905936 GCF_028538775.1 Myotis yumanensis | reverse complement strand
GTGCAGAGGCCCCCAGTTAAATAAACCTACCGGCTCTGAGAAGGAACCACCCGGGGCCGTCCCTCGGCGCTGGTGACCGTTGTCGCTGGGTGAGGAGCTGCTGGCTCCTAACGAGCACCTTTTAACCCAAGCACAGCTCATGTGCAATTGCGAGTGCTCTTGGGAAGGTGTTACAAGTGGTGCGTGTGGGGCTTCCCAGCCAGAGCTGGGGTGGATTCTTCATAACGCGGCTGGCCGTCAGGAAGAGTGCAGATGGGAGTTTGTATTCTCCTGGCGCCTCAGAATATTCCCATCGCATTAAAACTCTCACCGGTCCTGAGAGGGGGCCATCAGATGGCCATGAGGTGCAGCCGCAGGAGTTGGGGAGCCCCACCCTCCGAGACCCTCCACCGTGTCCCGCTCAGAGTCCCCCCACCCTGATCAGCACCCCTGCAAGAGGCAGGAAGGACAGCCCCCTCATTGCTTCCTCTGCTGCAGGGGCTGCAGGAAGAGGGGCTGGACCTGGGCGTGCAGGTGGAGGCCACCAGGCCTTTCATCCAGGGGAACCCCAGCCACCAGCACAGAATGGACCAGCTTTCCACCGACTGCCAGGCCCTGCAGCGGTCCCTGGAGGTAAGGGCCGTGCAGACACCGGCTTGGACCTGACCCTCCCCGGGCCTCCCCTCTTCTTCCTCCCTCCGGCCAGCGCTTCTTTTCCTTTCTCTTGTCCTTCTTCCCTGCCTCACCTACTCAGCAGACCATCATTGAGCGCCTCCTGTATGCCAGGTAGTGATCGGGGCCCTAGGCAAGGGCAGCTGAACCAGCGGGCAAGGCCCCTGTTCTCCCGGGTGATGTTCCAGGGGGTAGATGGTCAGAGTGGGCAGCCAACAAGTAAACGCACAATTCCACCTGGGCCGGGGCCAAAGAGCAGGGCACCGGGCAGGTGCTCCCCGAAACCCAGCGGGCAGTGGCCCACACGTTTGCCGCCTTAGGGTGAGGTTGAAAGGTGCACCTGGTGGCCTGGCGCCGTGCCTGCAGTGCCCTCTAGTGGCCGCCTGGGTCATTAGGGTTGACTCCCTTGTGAGCGGTGGGAATGGAGATTGAGGTCCTTCAATTTCCCCGAGGACACGTTCCAATGCGGGCTGCAGCCACCCCCTGACCCCGATGCAGATGGAGCCCCAGGTCTGCATTTGTCACCTGGGCCCCAGGAGCGCACAGCCGGCCCTCAGGCTGCCTCACTCAGGAAAACAGTCTGAGGGTTCCCCACCCCACGGCTGACATGCCCTTAATAACAAGTGCTCCTAACAGCCTCCTCGCAGTCCTGAGACTCACAGATACTGTCAGCAGCCACACCACTTAACACTTTAATATAATGCCCTTTCTATGGTAGGAAATGTAAATAAAAGGAAAGTAATGATTAGAAAAAACAATGTCTTTCAAAATGCAAGTGGCCGCGGTGGCCACACCAAGGCGGGAGGAGGCGGGCGGTGCGCCCTCCCCAGGGGGCGGCCTCCGGTGCCTCCAGCCACGAGGTTTTCTGGGAGGCGAACAACCCCGAGTGCGGTCCTCCGTCCGCTTACGGAGCGGCCGCATTCCCCGCGCAGTCCTCGGGGTCGTTAAAGCTGCCAACGTCTCTTCGTGTTTGTGTGGTAACTGGAGGCAGATTCTAAGCTCAGGCCCCAATAAACGTGGGTGTGGGCGGGGCCCGAGAAGACCCTGTGGGATGTGGGCTGTGCTCCCCACGCCCCACACTCCACTGTCTCTGCTGGCACCCACCTCGTCACCAGCAGGGCAACCCAAACCCCCATGAGTTTCGGGAAATACAGCCCTACCCATCTAGACCCCCCGGTCTGCATGAGGGCTGAGGTCTAGATGGATTCATTTCCCTCTGTTTACTAAGTTAGCAGCTACTGGTCCCCAGGTTGAGGCAGGGGGCGTAGGGAAATAAGAACCACTGACCCCATCGACACAGAGCCCATCGACACAGCAAACTTCAGCTTTATAATAAAAAAAACACGTGTTTTTATTGATTTCAGCGAGAGGAAGGGAGAGGGAGGGAGGGAGGGAGAGAAACATTAATGATGAGCGAGAATCATCCATCGGCTGCCTCCTGCACAGCCCCTACTGGGGATCGAGCCTGCAACACGGGTGTGTGTCCTGACAGGGAATCAAAACATGACCTCCTGGTTCCTGGGTCGATGCTCAACCACGGAGCCATGCCGGCCGGGCAGCAAACCTCAGCTTTCATGCCCACAGGCAGTAATGGGCTCAGGCCTCGCCATCTTTTTATTCAGTTTGGGGTCCACCCATAGCCCTTAGGCAGGCAATTCCTGGATCAGGCAGACTATCTTATCAGTGAGGATTTACATGGCTATCTGGTGGGGAAGTTGCTTCAGCTACCATTGTCTCGACTAAACAGCGGGTGCACAGCCCTGACCTTTGCCAGGGCTCAAGGGTCACCAGCCTCCCGGGCTGCTGCCCACACCTCTCTGCCGGTGAAGGCAATGGGCGGCTTCCCACACTTCCTCTTGGTGAAGAGTGTTCGCTTTGCTGGGTGTACACCCAGGGGCGAAAGGGTCGCGTCCCAGGGCTACCATGTTCCGGGTAGGAGCTGTGGACCCACCATTTTCACAAGTGGCTGTGCCGATGCACCCACATGGGGGTGGACAGGAGATCCGGTTGCCCCAGACTCTGAGCGGGAAAGCGAGACAGGCTCGGAGCCCTTTCCGCCAGAATCTGTCTTCCGGGCCCATGCTTGCACTATGTAGAGGGAGGACCCGCGCCCTGGTTCCTGCTGGGTCGGGGGCCCTAAAGGGGAGCACACCCCGGGGTCCGGGCAGGCCTGGGGGCCCCAGGTCTCGGCCTCAGCCAGCACTCAGGCGCCCTGGCCCCGGCTGTGCCGCAGGACCTGGTGGACGGCAGCCAGCGGAGCACACGGGAGCACTGCGCCTTCAGCCACGAGCTCCTGCAGCTGCAGCAGTGGGTGGCCGTGGTCACGCAGAAGCTGGAGTCCTACCTGGGGGACACGGGCCCCTGGGATGCCCAGGCCCGCGAGGCCGAAGTCCAGGTGAGATGGCTTTCCCTGGGGAGATGGTGCACCCCCCAGGCGGGTCGGGAGGCCAAGGCACCCACACTGGGAGCGGAGACCGCCAGGACTCAGTGTGTGTGTGTGTGTGTGTGTGTGTGTGTGTGTGTGTGTGTGTACACAGGGGCTGCTGGCTGAATTCCCCGAGAAGGAGGCCCAGCTGCCCCTGGTCGAAGCGCACGGCCAGCTGGTGATGGAAAAGTCCTCCCCGGAAGGGGCTGCTGAGGTCCAGGAGGAGCTGGCGGAGCTGGCGGGGGCGTGGCGGGCCCTGAGGCTGCTGGAGCAAAGCCTGCTGAGGTGAGGGGCCTCCTGGCCCTCGGCCTGGTCTGGGACATCACCCCTTCCCACAGGGCGGAGCTCAGTGGTGCCGTGGGACAGGGGCCGGGGTTCTGCCTGTGGCAGGCGTGGCACCAGGGGCCTGGTCATCTCCCGTCTGGCCCAGCTGGCATTCCGGCAGGTCCAGAGGAGCAGGGAGCTGCCTCGGCTGGGAGTGAGCCTCCAGCCCGCCCGCCCGGGCTCAGGCTGCACCTCCATCACTGGGCACCTGCACCCCACCCCCGTCACCATGAGGGGGTCTCAGCACCTCCATCGCTGGGCACCTGTGCCCCACCCCCGTCACCGTGAGGGGGTCTCAGCACCCCCATCACTGGGCACCTGCACCCCACCCCCGTCACCATGAGGGGTCTCAGCACCCCCATCACTGGGCACCTGCTCCCCCATCACCGTGAGGGGGTCTCAGCACCCCCATCACTGGGGACCTGCACCCCACCCCTGTCACCGTGAGGGGTCTCAGCACCCCCATCACTGGGCACCTGCTCCCCACCCCCATCACCGTGAGGGGGTCTCAGCACCCCCATCACTGGGCACCTGCGCCCCCGTCACCGTGAGGGGCTCAGTAGGAGTCCCCGCCCGTGTCCGGCGTTGACGGTGGCTTGTTTCCTCAGCCTCATCAGGAACCGGCAGCTGCAGAGGCTGGACGCGGGCTCCGGGAAGACCCCGGTTTTTACCAACAACATCCCGAAGAGCGGCTTTGTCCTCACCCCCACGGGGCACCTCTCCCGGCGGCACTGGCAGGTGAGTCTGGCGGGGCTTCCAGGAGGAGGGGCCAGATCCCAGGCCAGTGATGGGGGTGGGGCAGGATCCCCAGCAAAGCCCCCCAACCCGGGGCCACAGGCTCTGCTCGGGAGTGGGCCCCGTCCCGTCTCGGGTGAGCCGGCCCTGCGTGTCACAAGCGTCCCTCAGGCCACTGGACAGACGGACTCAGAGACCCCAGACCCAGGCCCTGGGGAAGGCCCTGGGCTCCCCTGGACAGACACGCCCTCGCCCCTCAGAAACACCGCCCCCTGCAGGGAGGAGAGGCCAGGGGTCAGCGCTTCACGCCGAGCCCAGGTTGCAAACTGAAACCACGGAGGGTGGGCATGTTTTGGTGCCATGAGTTGTATTTTGTAGAAAGAACTAAGCTCTCAGCCCTGTATCGGCCATCCTGTCCCCCACATGCCTTCACAAAAGGCAGCGCACTGGCGAGAAGCTAGTGCATTGAAGAGAAACTCACTCTTTCTTCAAAGCCAGCGTCACCCCATCCATCCTGTTCTCCGCCCGCGAGGCACTGATGGGGTGTTACCGCTCGGGAACTGTGCCGGGGCTGGGGCCCAGCTGGGAACCACCCAGACACCCTTCCCCGCAGCAGAGCCCGGAGCCCAGCGCAGGGCCATGCCTGCTGTGCCTGCACCTGATCCGCTGCTTAACATGCAGGCTCTGACTCAGGAGGTCTGGGGGCCCTGAGCCTGCTGTCTGCAAGCCCCTCGGAGCACCCCGTGAGAGACGAGGCAGTGGGAACCACAGGCCGTGAAATCGGGGTTTCCAGAAAGCGGGGTGCGATGGCAGAGGGGCCATGGGCTGTGGGGCCTGCAGAGGGGCCGTGACCCGGGGCTGGGCCAGGGCAGCCCTCCCAGAGGGAAATGCGAGGGGACCGTGGAGGCAGGGAGCAGGGAGGGTGGCGGGGGGTGTTGTTCCTTGCAGAGGAGGCATGTGTGCAAAACCCTAAGGAAGTGCAGGGCCGGGTGCCCCGCGCGTTTGAGGGCTCGGGCTGGAGAACGGGCAGGTGGGATGAGCCGCAGACAGGCAGAGCCGGCCCAAGGCTCTGGGCCCCATCGAGGCATGTGAGGAGCCTCCGCGGTGCACAAGGGAGGGCTCAGCCGAATGACAGCAGGAGAGAGCCCACTCCGGCCGCAGAGCCGCAGGGCAAAGGGCCGGCGGGTAACCCAGCTCACCAGCGTCCTGGTCGGGTGGTGGGGCTGCCACAGGGGGGCCGGGGGCCGAGGAATGTCCCGGACCCTCCACACTGGCCACGCTGAGCAGACACTCCTTGCCCCCAGGCCTCTCGCATCCCTGTGGGCATCCTCGTGCCCGCCCTCCGCCCGGTGGGATCCCAGGACACGAGGCCGGAAGGCTGGGCTCCCGGCTGATGCTCTGGCCTCGCTGTCACTCCGGCAGGCAGACCCGCGCCAGGAAGCAGGAGGCGGCCCCGAGGGCTTCCCCCAGCTCCTGGGCGACTTCGAGCGGTGGCTGCAGGTGGAGAACGCCAAGCTGGTGAGAGTCATCGCCATGAGAACCGCCACGGCCGAGGCCGCCAGGGCCAGAGAGACGAAGCTGCAGGTGTGTGCCCGGAAAGGCCCCTTTCCGAGGGGGCTGCACCATGGATGGTTTTTAAAAAAAATTCCCATTGATTCTAGAGGAAGGGAGAGAGAAACATCAGTGATGAGAGAGAACCATCGATCGGCTGCCTCTTGCACGCCCCCTACTGGGTATGGAGCCGAAACCTGGACACGTGCCCTGGCCAGGAATCAAACCGTGATTTCCTGGTTCACAGGTTGACGCTCCACCTCGGAGCCGCGCCAGCCGGGCCGGCAGCATTTGCCACGATGGAGCTCTTCCTTTTTTCCCACTGAGATTACTTACTTATTTATTTTTGTGAAGCCTCACCCCAGGGCATTTTTCTACCGACTTTTCGAGAAAGAGGTAAGGAGAGGGAGAGACAGAGAGAACCACTGATGTGAGAGAGACACGTTGATTGGTGGCCTCCGCACGTGCTCTCCGACCAGGGCCAGGGATCAAGCCTGCAACCAAGGTATATGCCCTCGACTGGAATCGAACCCGGGACTCTTCCGTCCACGGGCGATCGGCTCTCCCCTGAGCCAGACCAGTGAGGGCCCTAGGGAGCTCTTCAAAACAAGGAGCACATACCTCGTCGTGAGCTGTCCTTGCTTCTGCGTGCGTAATGGTCGTTGAGCTTGTCTGGCTGAAGCATTTGAGGAGAAGCATTCATCCTCTGTCCAGCCTGCCCCTTCCTCCCCGGCTGGGGACACACGCCCCAGTCGCCGCTGCGGGGTCACCAGCTGTACGTGCGGAGCCTCCCGCAGTCGGTGGCTCCACACAGCAGCTCCATTTCGCTCCTGGCTCTGAGGGCTGGCGGTTCGGGCCGGGCTCGGCTGGTATCTCCCACCACAGATCTTTCTCTTTCGCTCCCGAGTGGAGTTAGCCGCCACGCCTTCCTTGGTTCCTGGGGATTTTTTGCTTCTGTCCCTCTCACGCCCCCTGTCTAATCTGGGCACTTACCTTTTGGGCCTGAATCACGGAGCCTTGGGAGTCCCCGCGGAAGAGGAACTGGTCTCGGGGCCTCCGCCGCTGCCGGGCCGGACTCTGACCTTTTCCTCCATGGCCCCGAGGGGCTGCCCGCAGCCTGCGCATTCACCACGGTCCCTCCAGCCTGGCCAGCGGCCTGTTTGCAAAGCAGCCTGCACGCTGGGCTGGCTTCCCTGGTCTTATCCTTGGCCTGGTTGTAGCCCCATGTGCTTCTTGCTGCCTCTTTAGTGCCTTTATTTTAACTTTTTGTCATCAAACCTCCCATTTCTGTCATTTTTTTCCTGCACCTGTAATGCCTTTCAGATGTTTTGAATATGCGGCCCTCTTCCCTAGTTGTGAGAGGTTTGGTCCAATGACCTGGCTGACCATGGCAGGCAGTCCTTCCTGCCCACCGCTTCCTCCTGCTCGGTCACTCCTCTCTCTTCCTGCTGCGCCCCCCCACCCCAGTTCCATCCAGATCAGAGACGGCCTGGGGTTCCCCCAGTGAACCCTCCTGTCTGTGGAGAGCTCACATCCTCGGGGCTCTGAGAAGCTAGGCAGCTCACCCACAAAGCGCAGCTGGTAGGATGGGGCAGAGCCAGGCTCCCGAGCCAGATGCGGACCCCGGCTCCTGGGATTCCTGCCCGGACCCCACATTCATACCACTTCCCAGGAATCCCGAGGACTGAAGGGGCCCCCCTGCAGGACACAGCGCTAGATTTTGGGAGGAAAATCCCTATTTGGACATCACTCTGCCAGGCCTGGGCTGAAGGAAGGTGGTCCACAGTGGCAGCTCTGATGGTGGTGACGCGAATGTGAGGGCGGGAGTGACTGGGAGGCCAGCAGGGCTTGCCCTGTCCTGCAGGCGCCCGTTCTGCTACGCAGCAGACAGCGATGGCCCCGCCTTGGCCACTTTCCCCACTAGGATTCTCACTTAATGGCTCTGTCAGCTCAAGTGGAATGCGATTGGCTGCTCCTGCCAGCCAGGTGAGCGTCTGGGCCATTGGAAGGTGCCCTTGACG
Source organism: Myotis yumanensis (assembly GCF_028538775.1). Classification (NCBI taxonomy): domain Eukaryota; kingdom Metazoa; phylum Chordata; class Mammalia; order Chiroptera; family Vespertilionidae; genus Myotis; species Myotis yumanensis. The sequence goes on along the minus strand of NW_027223752.1, from coordinate 3,898,229 downwards.
TGGTCCTTTCCCCGCAGGAGCTGGAGGCTCGGGTCCCCGAAGGCCAGCATCTCTTCGAGGACCTCCTTCGTCTGGGGCCAGCGAGGGGCGCCTCGGAGGAGCTGGAGGACCTGCGCTACCGCTGGATGCTCTACAAGTCCAAGCTCAAGGACTCCGGGCAGCTGCTGGTGGGTGCGGGCGGGCAGGCCCCAGCCCGGGGGTGGGACGGAGGCTGAGCCACGCTCACCTGGGAAACCTGGGCCACATCCACCCGCCCTGTGCCTCCAGGGACCAGACTAGGGACGGCACGGTGGGAGGGAGGGAGGGAGGGAGACTCCCAGGTCCCCTGCTGGATGGCAGATGTCATTCATTCACCCTGTGAGGCCACCCTGTGAGGCCGGCTCCAGTAACAGCAGCCGTGACCGTGACCTCACAGTTAAGGTCTGAGCAGCGCTGTGCTGCCTCGTGAGCTGCAACCTTTACGCCAGCGGTTCTCAACCTTGGCTGCACATTAGAATCACCTGGGAATCTTTTAAAAATCCTGATTTCTGGGCCTCATCCTCCGGAAATTCTGTTTCTTTGTTACTAATGTGGCCCCACCCCATACCAAAGAAACAGAATTTCCGAAGGATGAGGCCCAGAAATCAGGATTTTAAAAAGATTCCCAGGTGATTCTCATGTGCAGCCAAGGTTGAGAACCACTGCTTTACGCCATCATCCCATCAGTCCTCCCAGCAGCCTCTGCCCAGGGAATTGTGTCTCCAGTCCCCTGAGGGGCTCTGAGACCCTGAGAATTCACACTCGCCCGCAGTCCCGGAGCTTGTGAGCGCCGAGCCGCACTAGCACACACCAGCGGGGGAGGCCTGGGCCCTGCCTGTGCCTGCACCACCCGCCCTGGGACTCGGAGCGAGCATCTTCCTGATGCAGCCCTGCATCTCCTCTCGAGGAGCACTAATAGCTTCACCAGAGCCTTGACGACGTGCGATGTCTCGCAGCAGCCCTATGGGGGAGGGCTGCTAGGATTCCCTGAGCACCAGCAGTGAGGAAACTGAGGCTTGGAGCTGAGCCTGAGCTGAGCTGAGCTGAGCAGGGGGCGGTTGAGGTGTTTCTGAGGGTCCCGGCCGCCCTCAGACCCCGGACCCCACCTCTGACGCGCCCCCTTTGCTGGCCCCACAGTGGCTGAATCGGCCACTAGGTGTCAGCCCAGCCCCAGCCGCTGGCCCCGCCGCCAGCCTCGGCCAGGCGTCCCAGACAGCGTCCCACCTGGGCCCGGAGTGCGTTAAAAAGCTCATTAAATCAAATCACCTGCTGGCTCAGCCTGTCCAGATGACCAGAAGTTTTAAAGAAACGCTCCCCTGACAAAATGAATATTCCATTATGGGCTCTGCTGGGATTTAAGTTTCACTCACTTAACTTTTTTTCCCTTTTCCTCTCCTTCCCTAAAATAACAGACGCAGAGTTCTGCAGGGCAGCCCGCTGGATTCCAGAAGGTACGGCGCCCGCCATCTGCTCCCCACGCGGGAGGGTGGGTGGGCCGGGGGCTGGGCTGGGACTCCTGGGCTTCCTGGAAGGTTCCGTGAGGGGTGAACATGGACGCAGGACCAGCTCTGGGCTGCACGTGCTGGGCCCCAGGCCCTCACTCTCAGAAGCCCCGGGGGAGCAGAGCGGCCTGAGCTGTGACAGGCACAGGGTGGCGGGGACCCTAGAGTCCCCCCCCCCCCAGGACGAGGTGACGAGAGAACAAGGACTCTCTTAATAATCCTGCTGGGACAGCAGGGGTCAGCCCGGGCCCTTCCGAACTGGGCTGCGTGGCCACCTGAAGGGTAGACAGGTTTTGGGGCTCAGTGGGGGACAGGGGAGGAAGGGGTGCCTTTCATGTTGGACCAGGCAGGTGTTACCACTTAGGTCCCCCGAGATGCGCTCAGGGCCACTCCGGTGGGCGTACAGGTCAAAGCAATAACAGTAACGGCGGAGATCATCATGATAACAAGTACTGTTACTCCAGGTGCCACCCCCTGGCAGCCACTGTGTGCGGGCAGCGTGGGAACTGCTGCTGGGTGTTTGGGGGACGCCCAGCCACCCCAGGGCACCCTCTCCCCCACTCTGCAGGGAGGGGGCGGGTTGGAGGCTGTCAGGAGCCTCTGCCTCCAAAGCCGTCTTCACCTCTCACATCCGCCGAGAAAGCGCCTGGGCCTGGCGGGCCCGCTTCTGGGAAGCCCGCTGTACCCCATGTCCCAGGCGCCTTTCCCGGGGGAGCAGGTGGGTTCCTGCCAAGCCTGGCCCAGGGGACGAGCCTCCGGCCTGCTGCTCCGAGCGCTCTGGGTCCTCGAGGCCGCGTGTCACGGAGCCTGTGTCTGGATGCATTGCACACCGGGCGCCTCGGTCTCCCGAGGGTGCTCAGGTCTTTGGAAGAGGGGGTATTGCCCGGACTGGGTGGGACCATCACGAGGCCGAGCTTGTGCTCTGGGCCCCATGCTGCTCAGCACTGTGGCCTGGACAAGTTGCTTCGCCTCTTGGGGCTCACTGTCCCCATCTGTAAAACGGAACTGTTAACGCTGGCCTGGTTTTGGAGGTCACGGAATGCAGTCTGTAGTTCTTTACAGAGCAAGGCCTCCCCCCGCCCCCCATTTTAGAGTAACAAGTAGCCTCCTTATGAAACAGGGAGGCAGGGAGGGGCTTGGGGAAGGACCAGTGTCCAGCCTGGTGGCTCCTGGGGGGACACAGGGGACATGGGGCCAGGCCTCTAGGCTGCCTCTAGTGCTCACACGCTAAGCCCCTCGCTGGGTGGGAGTCCTCATCTATCCAGCTCCGAGGCGGGGGTCCATGGGGAGCCATGTCTGGGGCCCCTGCGGCCGAGCTCCCAGAAGTGCTCGCTAAACATTTCCGAGGAGGGGCCTCTTGGCGGCCGACTCCAGCCCTCCCGCGCGGCTCGGGGGCCCGGCCACCTGTGGTCAGGTTAGTGTGCAGTGTGCGCAGCCCTGTGTTTGTCTGCTCTCTCCTCGTTCATTCATTTATTCGTGTCACACGCATTTGCTGAGCGCTGACTTTGTCCCGAGCGCTGCTGAAGGCACTTGAGACCCAGTGAACGCGGAGCAAAGCCCTGCGCTGGCCGGCTGTGCGTGCTGGCCGGGCGGGGAGGGCGTGGGGAGAGGGTGCACGTGTCCAGCTGGTCTGCTGAGCACAGCGGCCAGGCTCTGGGTCAGGCAGCTTCGAAAGGCAGCAGCGGCTTGGGGTCTTGTTACAAATATATTTTCACTGACTTCAGCGAGGAAGGGAGAGGGAGAGAGAGATGGAAACATCATTGATGAGAAAGAATCATGGATCAACTACCTCCTGCTCACCCCACACTGGGGATCGAGCCCACAGCTCGGGCATGTGCCCTGCCTGGGGATCGAAACTGACCTCTGGGTTCATAGGTTGACACTCAACCACTGAGCCACGCCGGCCGGGCACGGCTTAGGGGTCTTTATAGCTGCAGGGTTGTTGTTTTTATCTGTGACTGGCAGATGTGGGGCACAGTTTCAGGGGGTATGCAAAGCAGGCAGGCTCCAAATGGCCCCCCAAATCTGCTGCCCTTGGCATCGTTAGAACAAGCGGCTGTGTGAATGTTTGAATCTGGCGCTGGCTGGCCTCCAGCCGACAGGGCTCAGCCCACAATGGGGCAGTGAGCACTGGGGGCCATTATGCAGAAGCCTTCAGGGCTCATTTCCATGGCAGCTCGTTTATGCAGCGTTTGGGTCCCTCCCCCAGAGCTCTGGGTTCAGTAGGTCTGGGGTGGCCTGGAGCCTGCACTTCCAGCGAGTTGCCAGGGGGAGCTCGTGCTGCTGCCTTCACGGCTGTGTGCTCATTCCTGGAGTTGGGTGTGTGATCCGTGGAGAGCACTTAGCCCGTTTTCCAGTGGAAAAAAAGGAGGGTCCACCAAGCTCATGATGGGCAAATTTCTTGTAACCACCAGCACGTAGTAGGTTCTTTAAAAAAAAAAAAAAAGCTTTTATTGATTTCAGAGAGAGGAATGATTGAGAGAGAATCATTGATTGGCTGCCTCCCACACACCCCCTACTGGGAATCGAGCCAGCAACCCCAGCATGTACCCTGACCGAGAATCGAACCTTGACCTGGCTCATGGGTCGATGCTCAACCACTGAGCCACACTGAGCCACACTGGCCGGACACATAGTAGGCTCTTAATTGCCATGTAAATGTGGGCCCAGGAGACTCCTGCAGACACCGCCCCTGCTTCACTTTCTGTGAACAAAGGGGTCAGTGACACTTCTGTCGGGGGGCCTCCCTGTGGTTTGGCTCTGCTGCTCATGTTGCTGGCGGGCGTGTGCGCACGTGCGTGCGGAGGGTGTGTGAGCACGTGCACACACGCACACGCAGCCTGGCAGGGAGGACACGGCGCTGTCTTCAGAGGCTGTCACCTTGCCAACTTAGGAACGTTGCGTGTATTATTTGTCGCCCGAAGGTAAGGGGAAGCCGGCCCCCGAAGCGAATGATTTATGAGCAGTTGCTTTCGCACCTTTTTTCTCTCTGAGTGCCAGGCCATCCGAGGCTCCCGCTGCGTCCAGGGCTTCAGCCTGCTTGTTTGTATAAACAGAATAATTAAGATTTATTAAATTCACAGCTGCCCACACACTCGCCAGCTCGGCCACGAGATGTTTGGCTGCAGCGTCCAGACACACGAAATGTAATTGCTTTTCAAGTTACAGCGGGGCCGTGAGTCAGCTGAGTTCCGCCCTGGCCCGGGGGGCGGGGCGGGGGGGGGCGCGTCCTACCCCAGACACACCGTGAGCTGAGGGACCAGGTTCTTCGGTGCTTCGCTTGCCTGGGTGAGCGGTCGGCCTGTGCGCCAGCCTGCGAGCGGGGAGAGCGTTTGCGACTGTGGCTCTGGGATGTAGGTTCAGATGCGGAGCGGCCTGAGGGTGGCTTATTTGACCACATTTTACAGTTTTAAGGCTCCTAATTTTTTGCATTCTCACATCTCCCAAACTGGGGTGTCTGATTTCAATCAGGTTCTTCCCGTGAGGATGTGAATTGGCTTCTCTCCACCCCAGGGCACTGGCCACTCGAGATTTCTTTACGTTAAATCTCTGCTGCGGCTTGTGTTTCGTTTGTTTCTGTGTGGACCACGCTGAGTGTGTAAACGTAGACGGCCAACCTCCGGTAGCTCCAGCCTGTGGTTCAGGTTCACAGGAAAGAGTTTTGTTTCCTGCCCGTTTCCACAGCCCTCATCATCACCACCTCCATCATCACCATCCTCACCACCATCATCATTACCACCACCATCATCACCATCATCATCACCACCTCCATCATCACCATCCTCACCATTATCATCATTACCACCACCATCATCACCATCATCATCACCACCTCCATCATCACCATCCTCACCACCATCATCACCATCATCATCCTCATCACCATCATCACCACTGCCATCATCACCATCCTCACCACTATCATTACCATCATCACCCTCACCACTATCATCATCACCACCGCCATCATCATCATCCTCACCATTATCATTACCACCACCATCATCACCACCAGCACCACTATCATCACCATCATCACCCTCACCACTATCATCATCACCACCGCCATCATCATCATCCTCACCATTATCATTACCACCACCATCATCATCACCAGCACCACTATCATCACCATCATCACCCTCACCACTATCATCATCACCACCGTCATTATCATCATCACCCCCACCATCACTACCACCACTATCATCACCACCATCACCACCATCATCTCCACCATCATCACCATCACCATCATCACCACTATTACCATCCTCATTACTCTCAACACCACCATTACCACCACCATCACTACCACCACCATCATCACCATCAACATCATCATCATCACTACCATCCTCATCATACTTACCATCACCACCACCATCGTCACCACCACCACTATCATCACCATCATCATCCTCATCACTATCAGCATCACCATCACCACCATCATCGTCACTACCGTCCTCACCACCATCACCATCATCACCACCATCACCATCATCACCACCATCATCATCATCATTACTACCATCCTCATAATTCTCACCACCATATCATCATCACTACAACCACCACCACCACCACCACCATCATCATCATCATCATCACTTGATTGTAGCTTCTGGTGTCCTGGAGAGCGAACTTTTGGTTCTACAAGGAGCCAACAGATATATTCTACAATAATAGTACTGCTACTAAGAGCTTATTTACCTTTTAATTGGTGTGCAAATATGCTTTGAGTCCTCACCACAACCCGGCAAATGGGGGGCGGGCATCATTGTTTTATCCCAATTTTTCCGAGAAGGAAACAGATGCTCAGAGAAGTTGCTAACTCGCCGAAGGTCACCTAGCCAGTGCGTGACAGCATCTGCCTCGGAACCTAGTCAGCCAGGTTTCCGTGAGCTGGGCCCGGCCCTGCACGTGCTGCCTCGTGACCGTGGGGCCTCCACTTCCCTGAGCGGCCAGCTCTTGGCCCTGCACGCCCATGGAGGCACAACCGGCCAGCCCCTCTGGATTCGGAAAGTGTCCTTCTGTAGGATGGATGGTGTTGATGATGAAGATGGTGGTGAAGGAGGAGGATAAAGTGAAGGTGACGAACATGATGGTGAACATGGCGGTGGGGATGTTGGTGATAGGAAGCTAATGGTGATGCTGGTGGTGACTGGTGTAGATGATGATATTGGTGGTGCATCATAATAATAATGACAGCAGTTTGAAGTACCCACTGTGTTGCAGGCCCTGTCTCATTTATTTCTCACAGCAGCTCTGCGGGTAGGTATCATTATTACCCCTTTTTATAGTTGAGAGACTTGAAGTTTAGAGAAATTGAGAAGGGGAATGTTACTGCTCAGCCCTTCTCAAGAGTCACGCCTAGGACTCACAACCAGGCAAAGATTCACATAGTAACTGGCAGAGCCTGTAACTATGTACTTGTTCTTCCTCTCGTGCCTCGAATGGTTTGAGAGAACTAGAGATCTTCGTTTCTGGCAACACTGACATGAGGCCCACTTCACAGACGGGAAGACTGAGACCCGTGCGGTCAGATAGTTGGCCCAGGCCCACTGCTTCCCCTGGCGTCCTCCCTGCCCCTCCACCTCCTCTTGGAGCCCCCGCCCATTCACACCTGCTCTGTCCGCAGGCCCAGCAGTGGCGAGGACCCGGCGGCTTCCTCCGGAGGGTGTGCTGCGTGGCGCTGCCCCTGCAGCTGCTCCTGCTGCTGCTGCTGCTCCTGCTGCTCCTGCTGCCCGTGGGCGAGGAGGCCCGCAGCTGCACGCTGGCCAACAACTTCGCCCGCTCCTTCAGGCTCATGCTCCGCTACAGCGGCCCCCCGCCCACCTAGCCCGGGGCACACAGGTGGCTTTCTCCTCCGGCCTCCGGCAGCCCCGCCCCTCCTCGGGACACGGGGACACGGGACATGGGCAGGTGGACGGCAGAGCTGCCCGGGACAAAGACTGTGCGGATGCTCCCAGCACAGAACGACTTTTCCTACGGTGTCGTCTCGTCTATTTATACTGCACGTGCGCTGGGTGTGACCAGGACCAATGTACAGGACTCTGCGTGCTCTGCATGTACAGGCCCCGTGCGGACGGTTTCGGGGGTGGATCTGTTTGGAGGTGGGGAGGGGGCGGCCCTGGACTGGGGGTCCGCAGTCAGCCCTGGAAACGCAGCATGTCGCTGGGGTGACCTCCTTCTCAGAAGCCCACCCCAATCCAGGGCTACCGAGGCCTCTGCGTGGCGTCCGGACGAGGCCCGCTCAGCGCCCGGTGGCTCCTGTGTCAGGCACCATGGCGACAGACATGCTTGTCTCATTCTAAACTGGACAGCGGATTCGGATTAGAAGCAGAAATGGGGGCGCTCACTGGCAGGCCCAGCGAGGGCGGTGCAGAGTGACCTCCAGGGCGGGCGGGGCCAGGAAGAACCAGGGGGCAGGCCGGACGGGGAGCGGCGGCCCCGTCACTCTTGGGCTGAGCTGGTCCTGTCTCCCACCGGAGTGGAGGGAGCCCGTCACACTAGGGAGTGAGGGCCCGAGACAGAGGTGAGGGGTCGGCCTTGCGGCTCGGAAAGGCTCTCCCTCCTCCTCCCAGGAGGGGCTCTGGACAGAGGCAGGTCCTCGGGACCGCGAGTGCCCCCCACTGCCCCGCAGGGAGCCAGCTCCGGGGCCACACCCGCCCCCCGCCAGGCCTGGGCCGCGGCCCCGCACCATCTGGGGAGGGCCGGCCGACTCTCGGCTGGGCCCCGAGGCCAGAAACAGGCCCCTTCCTCCCCGGGGACTCCGGTGGCTCCTGAGTGCGTTATAACTGGATCGTGTTTCCCCTAAATCAACACGAAGCTTTCCTTTCTCAGAGATGCCCAGCGCCCGCGCTTTACCCATCAGGCCCGTCTGCTCAGTTACCAGCAGACCCGGAGCGGCTCCTCGGGCTGTGGAGCCAGAAGGCGTGACAGGCCCTGAAGCCCTGGAAACTGAGGCGCCGGAGCCCTGGCCCCGCGCCCTGCCCCTCGCCTCCGCCCGGCACACCGGCTCCCTTTCTCGCCAGGCCCGGCCTGGGCACAGCTCTCACCGCCGGACCCGGGCTCCCAGAACCAAGAGGAACCGGACATTCGGGCACGGGAAGGCGGTGCTGCCGGGAACCGCGCTGGGCGCCCAGCAGAAAGCCCGCTTCCCCGGCAGGGAGAAGCCGCCCGCGGGCGACCCTCTGCTGGAGGGTCAGGGCTGCGCCCCCCAGACCTCAGTCCAGCAGCCACGCCAGGTGCAGGGGGCCCTGTGCGTCCACCCTAGACTGTCAGAGCTGGCAGGGCCTTCAGTGTCTCCATCGCCCCTCCCTCCTCACAGGGAGAAGGCTGAGGCCCAGAGAGGGGCAGTGACCTGCCTGTGGGCACACAGCAGGGGGGCAAGGTCACCCCCACCCCCAGGGGGCACCCTGCCCAGGATGGCCCGGAGCAGGCCCCCTGCCCGCCTTGTCAGTAACTTCCAAAAGCAAGGGCTGCTGAGCGGGAACGTGGTGCGTCAGTGCGGAGCGTGTGGGCTGGCGGGCGGGAGCGTCTGTATATTTTGTAAACTTTGCTGATGATGCCATAGTCTGCTTGTTTGCATAACTTTTTTAAAAAGAGAGACCTAATATTTTCATTACTTTATATAAATGCAGTTGTAATGTGATCTAACAACCCACTTACTAGTGCTCTTAAGTGTAATCTCTTCTGCTCAGAGTGCGTGCGGACAATCAGGGTTTTTATGACGTTCTGGCTTCCTGAACAAGAGCCGCAAAGGGCCTTAATGTGCCGGGCGGGGGGCAGGGGGGCTGCGTGTTTGGTTTTCCTCTGTCCCAGAGTGCGAGGGGTGGGAAGAGGGGAGTGTCACTGCTCAGCCCAGCTGTGGTGGGGGGGAAGGAGAGAGGACGACAGAGAGAGAAGGAGAGAGAGAGAGAGAGGGAGAGAAGAGGAGGAGAAAGAGGGGGAGAGAAGGGGAGAGAAACACAGGTGAGCATGGTCCACGGTCCAGGCTGCTGGCCACCTGCTTAGCCGTCGCCAGCTCCCGCCCGGTTTGCTGGGCTCTGAGTGAGAAGACCCGTGGGACTGGAGGGGTCTGTGAGATGAGGGGAGGTGTGGGCAGATGAGGCCAGGGACTTGGGTGCTCGGGCAGGGGCAGAGGGGGCGGCGGCCTCGGAAACAGCCTTCCGTGTGGTGCTGCGGTTCACGCGCCTCGTTGGCCTCAATCCCCACACGCTCGGGCGGGTATTCCTTTCCTCCGTTTCTGAGATGAGGAAGCTGGGGCTGAAGGCACAAGGCCGCTGGCCCCTGCAGACCTGGGGTTTGACCAGGTCAGTCTGCCCGAAGCCCGGGCCCGGCGGAGGGTGCAGCCTCTGCAGGCCCGGGGCTGGGGTCACAGCAGGCGTCTCCTCTGCTCGGTGGGTGGAGGCTGGTGCTTACCGTCCCCTGGAGGCACAGGCCACCCCTCACAGGGCGGGGGGGGGGGGGGCAGAGTGGGCTGGGGGGGGGGCAGAGTGGGCTGGGTGAGCACTGCAGGGGGCAGCTCTGACTCCCTCCCCTGGAGGGAAAGGGGGCCTCTCTCTCTCCAGAGGCCGTGGCTGTGCCTGTTTTAGAAGGTTCATTGGCAAAGAAGTGACAGAGGAAGGCGCGTGCGTCTGTGCGTGTGTGTATGCATGTGTGTGTGTGTATGTGTATGCTTGTGTGCACTGTGTACACGTGTGTGCGTGTGTGCACTGTGTACACGTGTGTGTATGCATGTGTGCTTGTGTGCATGTGTGTGTCTGTGTGTGCATGTGTGCACTGTGTACACGTGTGTGCATGTGCATTTGCGTGTGTGTGCACGCGCGCGTGTGTGTGTGTCTGTGTGTAGACACTAGGTAAGTGGGTTTTGACTTCAAAAGCAAATTAACTTCGTTGTCTGAAATGTTCTAATATGTGCGCACAGGGACCATATCCCCGCCGACACGCTACTTGTGACTGTAAAACACGCATTTGCCATCCGTCAGGCTTCTGGGAAGGCACGCCGAGCCGCGGCCAAGTGGCCGTCCTGGAACGCGTGTATGTTATCTGGGTTCGCATCCCGTCCACAGCCGGTGGAGCCCTGCCTTCCCCGCTCGCTCGGGGGGACCGGGACCCCGAGCTTCTTCCCAGCTGCGCCTTAAAGCCCCGCGAAGTGCTCGCCCCGCCCCCCTCGCCGCTTCCACGTGGGAAGTCGGTGCTCTCCAAGGCGGCTGGAGGTTTTCGTTGTTGCTTCATGTTTTTGAAAACATATCTGCTCTACATTTGGAAATAAAAATCTCTATTTTGGTCTATGACATGTTGTGTGGCTTGGAAATTTTTTTTTCTGACGTAAAGGAAGGGGTTTGCCCGAGGAGGTGGGAGGAGAGCGAGGACACGTGACTGGGCCGCTGGATTTTAGATGCTGGCCTCCTTGCAGGGCCCAGCCAGTGCCCGGTCTGTGCAAAGGCTGGACTCAGGGCTGCAGCCTCCCGGGACCCCACGTGACCACCAACATCGCCTGGGAAGCATCTTCAACAGCCAGGCCAGCATCGCCCAGGCCTCCTGGGTCACAGTCTGGGCGGGAGTGGGGGGAGAGTTGGGGGGGTAAGGGGCAGGCCAAGCGGATTTTGAAAATTTCGGATGCGCTCTGAGTAGAGAGATGGCCCCAGACAGAGCCAGGCGGGCAGCAGGAGGCCACAGGCCACTAAGACCCTTGGTTTCACTAAGGAGTCTGAGGTCTGGGATCCGGTGTCCCCACCCACAGTGCCCGGCCGCTGCAGGCCGAGGGGATGCGGTTAGAACCAGGGGACCCGGGACACCATCCCCACGTGCGAGGGGAGGCCTGAGAGATGGGCCCGGGAACCAGTGCCCGCCCCTCGGGATGGCAGGCTCCTAGCAATGGTCTGGCTCATCACGAAAAGGACAATTATGTCCAGAATCGGAGACAGAGGCCGAGGGGTGCACTTCCGTTCAGACCCCTTTCTGTGAGGAGCAGGATTGGAAACAGAAAGGCTTGCCTCTTACATATTCATTCCCCTCAAACCGAAAAAACCCGCCATCATTTTAACAATGCACACAATCCAGTTCCTAATCTGTCATTTGATTTCAAAGAGAGGAAGGGAGAGGGAGAGAGAGATAGACACATCAATGATGAGAATCATTGATCAGCTGCCTCCTGCACGCCCCACACTGGGGATCTAGCCTGGAACCTGGGCATGTGCCCTGACCAGGAATCAAACCGTGACCTCCTGGTTCATAGGTTGATGCTCAACCACTGAACCACACTGGCCGGGCCCATTTAGCTAATTTTTAAAAACCTTCATCTGTGTAATGTGAAAGTGCGTGTGCATCATCCTATCTAATAATAGACAAACATGGTAATTGACCGTACCTTTGCTACGCCTCCCATAGACTAACCAGCGCAATATGCAAATTAACTGCCAACAAAGATGGCGGCTAATTTGCATACTGCAGGCAGGGCGGGACAGCGCAGCCGCCAGCGTGCGCCGCCATCCTGGGCCACAGGCTGGCCCCAGAAGCCCCAGAAGCCACCCAGAAGCTGGTGATCAGGGGGAGATAGGGGTCCCCTGCCCAGGCCTGACACCTCTGGCCGAGGCGTCAGACCTGGGCAGGGGGGCAGAGCCGGTGATCGGGGGAAGATGGGGGTCCCCTGCCCAGGCCTGACGCCTGGGCCAGAGGCGTCAGGCCTGGGTGAGGGTGGAGCCAGTGATCGGGGGGAGATGGGGGTTCCCTGCCCAGGCCTGACGCCTGGACCAGCGGTGTCAGGCCTGGGTGGGGGGCAGAGCCTGCAATCGGAGGGGTCTTGGGGTCCCCTGCCCAGGCCTGATGCCTCTGGCCAGGGCATCAGGCCTGGGTGAGGGGCCGATCCGGTGATCGAAGGGTGATGGGGGTCAACGCCTCTGGCCGAGGCGTCAGGCCTGGGCGAGGGCAGAGCCAGTGATCAGGGGGAGATGGGGGTCTCCTGCCCAGGCCTAAAGCCTGGGCCAGAGGCATCAGGCCTGGGGCGGGGGACGGTGGGGGCGGGGGGGGGGGGGGGGGGGACAAGCCGGCAATTGGTGTGAACTACAGAGGAAACACCTTTTCAGACCGCTCATTGGTTAAGCTCCCTATATGCCACTAGTAATATTCTTAGTAACTTGGGTAATAAGAATCCAAAAAGGTGATCTAGGGTTTTTCACCACACTCCTGGCGAAAAAAACGAAGGTCTGCTGCTGGAGGGCTAAGAAATGTCGTATCCTGCCCTGGCTGGTTTGGCTCAGTGGATAATGCCTTGGGCTGCCAACCGCAGGGTCTGAGTTCAATTCTGACCAAAGGCATGTACCTAGGTTGCAGGCTCCTCCCTGGCTGGTGCCCAGGTCAGGGCTCATGCAGGAGGCAACCAATCAAAGTGTTCCTCTCACTTTGATGTTTCTCTCTGTCTTTCCCATTCTCTTCCACATTCTCTAAAAATCAATGGAAACATATCCTCAGGTGAGGATAAAAAAATAATAATAAAGAAATTATTATTATATGAAAGACACATCTTGAAAATGCCTAAAGAAAGTTGTCATTTTTTCATGGTGAAGAGACTGGAGTCCGTGTTGATGAAAACACCTTGCTGGCTGCGGTGACTGGCAGTGGCTGCAGCGGCGGGGTGATGGGGCTGGTGTCTTCCCCTGATCAGCCCGGTCACCTCCCACAAAGGGAGGCCAGACTGCGGCTTAGGCCCTATCCCAAGGGTAGCAGGGAACGGGCCTAAGCCGTCACTAGGACATCCCCTGAGGGCTCCCAGTATGTGAGAGGGGGCAGGCTGGGGTGAGGGGACCCCCCCCCCCCCAGTGCACAGGCCCCTAGTGTATAATAACCAAACGTGGTGTCCATGTTACTTCCACAGCAGAGGCCTCGAATCTGGGGTCAGGACCTTTGGTGTTAAAACCTGGTCTCAGGGAAAACTAGACTCAGTCTCTCCCTTGTTTTAATGTCACACCTTTTTGGGAACCCAACCCACTGTGACGTTACACACACACACACACACACACACACACACACACACACACGGGCGCAGTTTGCACACCTTCGTGGAGCCCTCCTGCCCACTCCCCGCTGGGAGATTGACCCACTTGTATGCGGATGTGGTTTTTCACAGCCAGGCGGGTTATGGAAGTAATTATCTTACCTCTGTTTTCATCTGCGACTTCAGGCCTGGCCGTGACGTGCTTAATGGGAGAGATTCATCATTTCTCGCGGAAACCCCTTGGTGCGAGCCTGGTTCAGCTCCTTGGCCCTGCGGCCCCTCCTGTCACGGCTGCCAGCCTGGCACCCACCGCCCTGTGTGACCTTTCTCCCCTGCTTTCCCCGCGGGCTCCTGTGCTGGGTCCTCCCGGCACCGCACGCTGCGTGCCCCCCAGACCTGCTCCCAGCGCCCCAGGCCCTGCTCCCAGCGCCCCAGGCCCTGCTCCCAGCGCCCAGCCCTTTGCGTGGCCTTCAGCTGCCAATCCCACCAGGAGGCCGCCCCTCCCGATGGGCATCCAGGGAAATTGCTCCAAATTGCCCTCGCTCACGTGGCAGGCGCTTCCCGCCCTGGGCATGTGCGAATAATTGCGGTCCCTTTGGCCTTGGAAGGAGGTGATGGGATGACAGGAAGAAACGTAAAATCTATATATATAAAGAGCCAGGGGCCGTCACATCCGAAACTACCGAGTGGACGACCAAACAGGCTGAGTGGGGCCACAAGGCTGGCAGGGGGTTAGTGAGGGGGACGACCAAATGACTGAGCAGCAGGCTGCGTGGGGCGACCAGGCCGGCAGGGGGGAGCATTTGGGGGTGACCAGGCTGGCAGGGGAGCCAGTTAGGGGCAATCAGGCAGGCAGGTGAGCAGTTAGGAGTTGGCGGTCCTGGATTGTGAGAGGGATCCCAGATTGGAGAGGGTACAGGCTGGGATGAAGGGACCCCCTCCCCCATGCACGAATTTCGGGCACCGGGCCTCTAGTTATAGAATAAAATGAAAAGCTGGGCGCAGTGTGGTGCCCTGGTTGCACCCTGGAACAGTAAGAGGAGGTTAGCGGAAAACCCCATGAGAGGTAAACGGAGTCTGTGGTTTCCTTACTGTCCCCGTAGCACTTGGTGGTTTGGACAAGTGCCAGTGGTCATGTGATGTGAGCACTGGAGGAGGCTGGGCTAAGGGTCTATGGAAAGGTGGTGCTCTTTTTGCACTTTTCTAACATACTCCCAATAAAAATTCTATTTTTTAAATTGTTTTGTGGCCTTAGAAAAAAATGTAAGGGTTCTCTTTGTCCTTAACTTGCTTCTTTAAAAGTGGGGAGGAGCCCTAACCGGTTTGGCTCAGTGGATAGAGCGTTGGCCTGCGGACTGAAAGGTCCCAGGTTTGATTCCGGACAAGGGCATGTACATGGGTTGCGGGCACATCCCCAGTAGGAGATGTGCAGGAGGCAGTTGATCGATGTTTCTCTCTCATCGATGTTTCTAACTCTCTGTCCCTCTCCCTTCCTCTCTGTGAAAAATCAATAAAATATATTTTAAAAAGTAAAATAAAAGTGGGGAGGAGTTTGCCCTAGAGGGTGGCTCTGTTGGTTGGAGTGTCGTCCCGGGCACCAAGAGGCTGCGGGTTTGATTCCTGGTCAGGGCACATACCTGGGTTGCGGGTTCAGTCCCCGGTCTGGGCACGATGTTGCTCTCTCTCTGTCTCTCACTCTTGCTCTCTCTCTCTCTAGAATCAATAAACATATTCTCGGGTGAGGATTTCTGTAAGACTGGGATGAATCTGTTCTTGGAGCAGGTGTGGGGTCAGCCTCCTCTGTGTTGGCTCCCAGCCACCTTGCATCTCCGAGGTACTTGACCTTGGGACGGTCTCCAGTCCTGAACAATGCTTCCCTTGGAGGGCTGTGGTGGTGAGGACGGATGAACAGCATGCGCACGGGGCGGGCACAGGACTTGGCACACAGTAAATGCCCAATTATTGGGAGCTCCCGTGCCAGGTCCCTGATCCCAGCAGGTGCCCGATCCCAGCAGGTGCCCGATCCCAGCAGGTGCCTGATCCCAGCCAGGATCCCAGCAGGTCCCCGATCCCAGCAGGTCCCCGATCCCAGCAGGTGCCCGATCCCAGCAGCTCCCCAATCCCAGCCAGGTCCCCGGTCCCAGCAGGTGCCTGATCCAGCAGCTCCCCAATCCCAGCAGCTTCCCAATCCCGGCAGGTCCCTGATCCCAGCAGGTGCCCGATCCCAGTAGGTCCCCGATCCCAGCCAGGTCCCCGGTCCCAGCAGGTGCCTGATCCCAGCAGCTCCCCAATCCCAGCAGCTCCCCAATCCCAGCAGGTCCTTCTATAAGACCAGCTCCCTGGCAGGCTGGCCCTGACCGCCCTGAAGGGGACCAGGGAGAAAGCACAATGGACCAGGCATCGGAGGGATTGGTGTGGGCCCCAGGGATGGCCACCCACTAGCTTTGGGGTAACTCGAGCCCCTCTCTGACCCGGATCCCCTCTCTGTCAGGTGGGGAGCTGGGATGGGAGTCACTTTGGAGATCTCCGCCAGCGGCGCCCCTCCCCTCCAGCCATCGTCCCCACAGCAGAGGAACCTGTGGAGAGAGCGGTGCAGCGGGCAGCGCCCAGGGACCTCAGGACCCAGCCCGTGTTTAACCCTTCACGCCGGGCCATGGGTGAGGCGCACATGCACCGACACACGCTACACACTACAGACACATGCACATGCTTGCACATATACACCACACCTACTCACCACACACCCCGCACACAGACACATGCACATCTCACACACGTACCCTGTATGCTCCTGAATGCATGCATGCATGCATGCACATACCATACACACAGCAAACACACACATAGATGCACACCTACAGACACACACCACACAGAGACACCAGTGATACATACAGCTACAGACACACACCACGCACAATTACCACACTTGCAAACCACACACAGACGCACAGACCCCCATGGGCACACGCATGTGGCTCTCTGGCCAGCCTTTGCCCGGTATTGTGCATAATTTGAGGATTACTCTGGGCAAGGAAGGGAGAGTGGACTGCGGTCTCCTTTTCAAAGCTGCCGTGTGGGTTAACACGCATTCGGTGGGCCCTTCGGGGTGGGGGTGGAGCGATCAGAGGACGCACAAGCCTGGCCTTTGGGGTCAGGGAGGGGTCAGTGTGCAGGGGCTATGAAGAGAGAGATTGCATTTAATTAAAGACACATCTTCTTACAATCACGTTATTGCTGACAGGCATGTCCGTCCCTGACCAGACGCCCAGGCCCAAACACCTCCCACAAGCTACACGGAGCATCCAACCGCACGTATGCAGGACAGGGGAAGGCGGGAGGGAGCCCCGTGTCTGATGGGTAGTGCGCTCCAGGCTTAATATAATAATGCAGCCGTCACAGTTTGCTGGGCTCGCCCACCTGCTCTTCCATTTGGTTCTTACAATAGACATTAAAGGTCTTATTGCGCCTAGTTCCCGAGACTGTTAGGTGCAGAAGAGAGAACAGGGTCCCGGGGTTAACAGGCCGAGTAGGGGGACCTTGAACAAAAGCCCAAGGCCCCAGGAGGCTGCCTGTGGGGCTGCCCGAGGGGCTGCCTGTGGGGCTGCCGAGCGCTGTGTTAAGAAGGACCCTGAGGCTGCAGGTGAGCTCAGAGCTCCGCGGTCCCTTGGTGATGTCTGCCCGGTGGCGGGGGCAGGGTGCATTGGGAGTCTTTAGCTTTCGTTCCTTTATCATTAACGGTGATGGGATTGCTCTCCTGGTGGGCCCATCAGTCCACATGCGTCCAGAACCCAGACAGGAAGCACACTGCTGTGGGGTCAGGTCCCCACTGAGAGGCCCCACACAGAAGATACCGTGACGGAGGCTGCGGTCGCTGCCATGTGGGTGTGCACCCACGGGTTCCTGAGTCTCATGGTTTTGAGATGGTGAAGAAGTTTACATGTTAATGTCAAAGATTTTTTTCAATTGGCAACTACTTTTGAATACTTAAGAAATATCTGTGTGAACCGTGTGTGTGTGTGTGAACCGTGAACCGTGTATGTGTGTGTGAACCGTGTGTGTGTGTGTGTGTGTGTGCGTGTGTGTGTGTGTGTGTGTGCAGGCTGGATGTGGCCCACAGGCCCTCACTTTGCCCCCTTTGGTCGAAATCAGGGGTGGAGAGTGTCCCGCCCATGGGCCATACAAAGCCCGAGAAATCATTTGGTCTGGCCCTGCCAAGGCACTAGGAGTGAGTTAATTAAATGTTTGGCCAACACAGCAGGCTGATTTTTAAGTTGATAGTTATGTATGGCCCGCAAATGACGTTATAATATCCAAATGGCCCTGGGCAGAAAAGAGGTTCCCCACCTCTGGTCTAAAAACCCCCAGGATGCCTTTCAATTCAAAATGTCTAAAATTCCGTGGGGATGGATAGCATCCCTTCTCAGTGGGCCTGTCATTCAACGCCTGGTCACTTACCCACTTGGTCGGAGATCAGTGTGAGCCCCTGCTATGTGCCTGTCAGCCATGATCCCCTCAGGCTTCACAATGACTCTTCCAGCGCGCTCAGAGAGGTTGCAGACTTGCCCAAGGTTGCACAGCACAGAACCAAACCAAAATGTACTTCGTGCTGATTTTCCCAGCTTCTGGGCTTCGTAGGTGGGAATTCCCTGACACGCTCGGCGCTGGTGGAAAAACACTCTCCAAACACAGGTAACTATGCAAAGCTGGCCAGGGCTTGAATCCACCCAATGTCGCGTCTGGCCCTACGGTGGCCTGCCCAGTGTGCAGGAGGACTGTAACGTCATCCGCTTCAATGAATAGCCCAGCAGGGTTAGCAGGGCTGGGCGGGGACCCCAGGCCTCTGGGCAAGCAGCCCTTGGCTGCCTTCCAGCCCGTAAATTGTCCTAAAGGGCCACCTGGTTTTGGCTGCCGGTGGAGGGTGGGAGAGAAGGACAGGCTCTGAACAGTGGTATCTTCCCCATCTGTTCCGCATTTCAGGGCTGCTAAATATTTTATGCTCTCCATTGTACCAACAAAGAAAAGCAGAACTAACCCCTTTGTTACAGATTAGTAAACGGCATCACTGGTGATTAAACAACACACTTTTCTCATAACTGGAGGAGGCTGTTTCTGCAGGAGGTTTGTAAACAGCATAGGCTCTCGCCCGGCCGGTGTGACTCAGTGGTGAAGCATCAACCTGTGGGCCAGGAAGTCAGGGTTCGAGTCCCAGTCAGGGCACATGCCCGGGTTGTGGACTCGATCCCCAGTAGGGGGCGTGCAGGAGGCAGCCATCAATGATTCTCTCTCATCATTGATGTTTCTATTTCTCTTTACTTCTCCCTGCCTCTCTGAAATCAATACAAATATCCTATCTAATAAAGAGGGAATATGCTAATTGATCCTCACGCCGTCGAAAAGATGGCGGCGCCCACAGCCAATAAGGAGGGAATATGTTAATTGACTGCCTGGCCCTCAAAGATGGTGGTACCCACAGACACAAGATTGCGGTGCCCAATCCCCTCAGCCCCACCGCGCGCCTGCCTCAGGAGTCCCCCAGTCCCCTCAGCCCCCCAACCTCCCAGGGCCGCCCGAGGCTCAGGTAACCAGGGCTGGCCGAGGCTTGCGCTGCCAGCAGTGGCAGCAGCAGAGGTGTGATGGGGTGTTGCCTTCCCCTGATCACCAGGTCACCTCCCGCCCCTGAGGGCTCCCAGACTGTGAGAGGGGGCAGGCCAGGCTGAGGGACCACCCTCCAGTGCATGAATTTTCATGCACTGGGCCTCTAGTGTATAATATAAAAAGCGTATTATGCAAATAGACCAGTGGTTCTCAACCTTCCTAATGCCACGACCCTTTAATACAGTTCCTCATGTTGTGGTGACCCCCAATTTCATTGTTACAAATTGAACATAATTAAAGCATAGTGATTAGTCACAAAAACAATATGTAATTATATATGTGTTTTCCGATGGTCTTAGGCGACCCCTGTGAAAGGGTCGTTCGACCCCCAAAGGGGTTGAGACCCACAGGTTGACAACCGCTGAAATAGACCAAATAGCCAAACAGCGGAACAACCATCTGGACGACCTTCTGGACAAAGCCGGGGCTGTGAGGGCATACTCCTGCACAAATTTCATGCATTGGGCCTCTAGTATTTTTATAAAAAGAGAGAATAGGAAAAAACCAAGATGGCGGCATAGGTAAACACCGGAAATTGCTGCCTCACACAACCACTTCAAAAAAACAACTAAAAGACAAAACGGACATCATCCAGAACCACAGGAAGGCTGGCCGAGTGGAAATTCTACAACTAGAAGGAAAGAGAAAAGCACACTGAGACTCAGAGGAGGTGCGGAAGTAAAGTGCAGAGGTACAGAGGCGCACGCCGGGCCTTGGTTTCCTCATGTGGGGGCGGGGGCGGGGGGGCTCCCGTCGCTCCCACACAGCAAGCTCCTGGGAGCGCTCTGAGCTGCTCTCTCCATGACTTACCCCTTGGCCTGGATTTTCCTCTCTTCCAAGTTCAAAGCAGCCGAGAGGCAGCCGTCATGCATGTCACGGTCTCCGAGGGGCGAGTGGCGGGTGAGGGCTGCTTTCTCTGCCCCGGCCCCGGCCTGGCCCCCTCTCCAAGGCTGTCCCTTGCCCATCACATCCCGTGGCAGTGGCCCCCTCTCCGGAAAGCTGACTTTTAACCCTTCATCAGCTCCTCCGAGAAGGATTCCCGGGGACCACGACTTCCGTGTGGGGCTCCCTCGGCATCTGAACAGGAAAGAAACATCATCAGAACTTGAACAAGTTCCGTGGCAGTTTCTTCAGCTGGCACGGCTGTGACCCGGCTCGGCATCAGAGAGGCCTGGCGTTGCCGGGATGGCTGGCGTGCGGGGCCTGGGGGCGGGGGGGGGGGGGGCAGACGTGGAGGTCAGGGACAGGGACGTCATGAAGATCAAACACCAGACGTAGCTGTAGTGCCTGGTCTCGCCCTGCGCATGCCAGGTGGCAGGCATGGGTCCCAACTCCCCGAATCCCTGCAGCCCCTCTAGGAACCGTCCCATTGTACAGGCCGGGAAACTGAGGCTGCCTCGGCCCTGCCCACTCCCAAGCCACATCGCCCAGCCTCTTGCTGGTTTTGAGGACTGTCCCCTTCCTCCCCTGCCCCCTTCCTCTGCCTCCCTTGGGGCACGTTAGCTGGAACAGGCGTCTGTTGCTGGCCACCACGGGCCCCGCCCCGCGTGCGGCAAGCCGAGGAGCTGCCGTCTGTCCCATGACTGGTCTTTGTTTATCTGCAGCACCTGAGTCTGCCCCCCACACCCCTCGCCTACTCAGCCTCCGGTCCCTCTAAGCCTCCACCAGGGACACGCTGCCCTTTTGCCCGGGACCTTTGGCAACGTTGGGGATATTTTCAGTTGTTGCACCTGCGGAGGGAGCAGCGTGGGCACCTTGTGGGCAGAGGCGGGGAGGTTGGCACCCAGCAGCTCCCACGACAAGTACCATCAGGCTCCAAATGCAAATAGTGCCAGGAGGCGGGGCTCAGCTCCAAGCCTGGGTGCAGCTGCACTGCCTGTCTTGTATCTCCTCCCGAGTATGAGGGCCTTGTGTCTGAATCCCCTGGTTAGCCCCTGAGAGCGCCTTGCTGCCTCCACTCAGTGCCTGCTGCCACCTTGAAACTATCTTTATCGTTGCAAGTATCAATAGGTCCCCCTTTCCCCATCAACCTCTTCCAGCCGCTCCTGCACGCCCCCCAGGCCCTCACCACCCCATTGAATGCATTCAAATTCATTGATGGTCTCTTCCCACCCACCCTCGCTGCCCACCTTGGGCCTCCCATGTTCTCTGCCCGAGTGACCACCTGCTCCCTGTCCCCCACACCACATGCCACTGACCACGTGGACATCCTCCCACCACCCGCAGCGGGTCCACCCCGCCCACCTGCCCTCCCGTGATGCCAGCCTTGCCACATGGGCATGGCTGCGCCCAGGTCTGGGCCAAGCCCGGCTGCCATCCCCGTGCTCTGCCAAGACATGGACGGAGCCCCACAGGCACGAGGCTTCTCGCTCGGGGACACAGTGTCCCGCTCCGAGCACCCCGACCCCGCTTCCTGCCCAAGCCATTCATTTCCCGGGCACCCAGAGCCCAGCTCCCCGGAGTCCGGAGTGGGGGCGAGCACAGCGGCAGAATGAAAAGAGCCGGTGACCCAGGCCTAAAAATAAACACGCTAGCCCATTGTCAAGTCTGACAGCGCCTGACGCAAACCGCAAAGCCATGGCAACCGAGCAAACGCCCGGGGAGCCTTTCTCCTCGGTGGATTAGGACAGCTCTCAGCTGGGCCTCCGGAGACCGCGCACGGCCTGCAGCGCTGGGTTCTGGGCCTGGGCGAGCGCGGGGAGGGTGTGGGTGTGGGTGTGAGAGGTGTTAGGGCTAAACTGTCCCCACGAGAAGGGGGACACAGAGTAGCAGGAGTGGGGTGTGGGGGGGCGGGTATCCCACACTCTAGGCCTGAGCCCGGGAGGCGTCTGAGCAGGGCCTGCGTGATCAGCTTCCGCTTGCACAAAGCCCCCCTCCCCCAGCGGCTGGGGCGGGGTGCGGTCTGCAGGGGCCGGGGGAGAAACGGGGCCTGTGACGTGGTCAGCCCGCAGCCCAGGTGAGACAGGAACGGTGAGCCCCGACTCTGAAAGCACCAGGGACCCACAGTCTGGGTGGAGGGGAGACGGGGTCTGAGACAGGCCAGGGCAGCTGTGAGAGGCAGGCGGGGCACAGAGCCCCGCCCCGAAAAGCCGGATCTGGGGACAGGGGCAGCGAAGGGAGAAGCGAGTTTTCAGAGGGACCCTGGGCCCCACCCCTGGGCCCTTTAAAAGCAGCGGGTCCCTCTCTGCCCTTTGCTGCAGAGCAATCCACGCTCCACGCCCCCCCCCCCACCACCACCCCCTTTCAGTTTATTTGTCACGTGGAAACGATTGCTGGTTCAGACTCCTTCCACCAGAGACACTGGTCTGCTGGGAGGCCATCACTGCCCCCGGCACTTTCGGGGACAGCGAGACTGCGGGACCGGCTCCCCTGTCCGGACCTCTTGCAGTGGGAGCCTCGGGCCCAGGCAGACTGGCCGAGTCCTGCCTTTGCCTTGGGCAACCCTGGGAGCCCCTGCATTCCCTCACCTGGGTCGTCCCTGGGGTCACTTCCAGGCTTGATGCCCAGTCAGTGCCTGTCTGCCCCCCGCCCCCGCCCACTGTGAAAGCCGGGGGTGGGGGGCAGGGTGAGTGCAGCCGGCCCCCGCACAGGGTGGGGTTCATGGACTCAGGGCACAAACCGCCAGAGACGCCATTGGATCAACGAATCCTATTGTGGAGTCTCCTGCTCCCCTAATTGCAGGGCAACCAAGAGACTGAATGGGATGACCCTGTCCCCTCCCCAGGGGCCTTCGTTCCTGCCAGCGAGCTCTCAGGTGAGAGTTCTTTTTCCTGTGAAGCTCCCGCAAGCCCTTGAACCACAGGGGGGCCCTGGGCCTCCCTTATCGCACCCGGGGTGGCCGGCGCGGGGATCACAGCACATCTGCTCAGAAGCCAGAGATGACCCCACTGGAGCGAGACAAGGGCTTCAGAGGGAGCGTTCAGTTCCCTGCAAAGCAACCCCCCCACACACCTCCCCGCCCCCGCCCCCACCTCCGCTGCTAAACCGCCTCAGAAACTCAATCCGATGCGGGCCCAGCAGAGAAAACGAAAGCCAGAGCTGAGCCTCGAGCACCGTGTTTTGTTTGTTGGTTCCTGTGTGTGCATTCTTAGAGAGCTGGGCAGGTATCTTTCCGCGAAGCTCCTGCGTTCAACAAGGTCAAACACTGAGCCGTCGTTCCCAGCAGCACGCGTTGCTGGCAGAGGCTTGGAGACCTCCCGGATGCGCAGGAAGGGTCCTTTCTAGGGACAGAGGGGACTGGGTTCCCCGGAGCGGACACTCTCGGTCCCGTCCGTCCCGTGGTCCCGCCCTTAGCACGGGGCCTGCCCAGAGCAGACGCTCCCCACGATGTTAGCCTCACGGAAAGGCGAGCCATGACCACAACCAGCTCATCAAGCGTTCAGAGTGCCCCTGCACCGTCCGCCCCATGTCCACGGAAAGCCCCCCACAGCGCGCGTGCAGCACGCCTGGCCCAGAACATACAGCCGCCACGGGCCTGCCTGTGGCCACCTCAATCCCAGCTCACTGGCTGGCCCCGTTGGGCCGACTGCCTGCCTCTTCTGGGTCAGCGTCTTCTCATTTCTCGTGGAGGGACGTTGGTCACACACGCAGAGCCGCGGCCGCCCCTGTGCTGTTTGTCAGTTACAGGCAGGCCCCTCGCCTGCAGAAACGCTCTGAGATTTCCGGGCAGAGTTCAGCGCCAGGGGCCTCCACGTGTCCAGCTGCGTATCAGCAGGAGCACAGGCTGCGCCCAGGCTGAGAAGAAACTGCCAGAGCGGGAGTCAAAACGGAGTGATGTTGGAACCACGTGACAGAAAGAGAAAGGCAGACAGGAGGGAGGAGTAGAGTCAGAAAATTAAAACGTTACATGAAGCCCGGCTGCATAACAAATAAAAGTAGAGTTCTCTCTGGGAGCTGCTTTTTTAAAAAATTATTATTATTTAAAAAAAAAAACATATTTTTATTGATTTCAGAGAGAGGAAGGGAGAGGGAGAGAAAGATAGAAACATCAGTGATGAGAATCATTGATCGGCTGCCTCCTGCATGCCCCCGACTGGGAATCAAGCCCGGAACCCAGGCATGTGCCCTGAACGGGAATCGAACCTCCTGGTTCATAGGTGGACGCTCAACCCCTCAGCCACGCCGGCCGGTCTTTGAGCTACTCCTTGTTGTTAACTGTGTTAGTCCTCGGGGGCCCAGCACAGAGCACCGTGGGCCAGGGGCGTACACAGCAGACAATTATCTTCCTCGCAGCGCAGGAGACCGGAAGCCCAAAATGAGGGTGTCGGCGGGGCTGGTTTCCTCTGAGGCCTCTCTCCCCGGCTTGCAGCAGGCCGCCTCCTCCTGCTTCTCTCCCTGTCTCCCTTCTTGCTGTGTGTGTCCTAATCTCTGCTTATAAGGGCCCCAGTCATACTGACTTGGAGCCGCCCTAGTGACCTCATTGTAACGTAATCACCTCTTTACAAACCCCATCTGCAAATGCAGTCACACTGGGGTGGGGCTGGGGTGGGGGGGTGAGGGGGGCGGAGTCAGGGCTTCAGCATATGGATCTGAGCGGCACCATGCAGTCCATAATACTCCCCTTGAGTCTTTGATTAAGAATAGGATGGATGGCCCTGCCACTCGCCTCAGTGGCCGAGTGTTGACCTATGAACCAAGAGGTCGCCATGTCCCTGGTCAGGGCACATGCCTGGGTTTCGGCTTGATCCCTAGTGCGGGGCATGCAGGAGGCAGCCGATCCATGGTTCTCTCTCATCATTGATGTTTCTACCCCTCTCTCTCTCAAAATCAATAAAAACCATATATTTGTAAAAAGGGTGGATGTTTGTGTGGTGTGGGGCCAGCCCAACGGAGAAGGGGCCGCACAGGCCGCAGGGGCCCCAGGGGGGGGGGGGGGGCTCTTCCTTCCCGGCCTCAGGCGCCGGGACCACCCTGCCCCGTGTTGCTCTGAGCTGAGAGTGACCTTAGCCCCCGCTGGTTTTTTAACTTTAAGTCCCACCGCAGAATATTAATCCCACCTGCCCCTTCCCCCCGGTCCCCAAGGAGTTGGCGGTACTTGAGAGGCAGCCATTCAATCTTCTCACCAGCGAGCGAGCGTGAGTTCCCAAGGCGCAGCCGACGTGGCGTGGTTTTTATTTGCGTTTTAACGTCCTCCAGCTCCGGAGGGTCCCCTGAGCACCGAGGGCCCAAGCTCTCTCCCCTCCACCTGCTCCACAGACACAAAGCGCGTTTGTGTCCCTGCGGCCGTGGGGGACGGCTCCCCGCCGCCTCCTCCACCCACAGGCCGCTCAGGCCCGCGAGGTGAGCAGCGAGACGGCCGGAGGCGCTGCCAAGCCAAACACAGGCCACAGCCGGAGAAACCAGATTCCCCTGGAAATCGCGGCCGGCCGTCTGGGGGCCGTCGGGGGCATCTGGGGGGCCGTCTGGAGGGCCGGCCCCAATAAAGCGTCTCCGGAAGGCCCCAAGGACCCCCGCCCCATCTTGACGGAGATGCCAATAAAAACCTCAGAACATTCCGCCTGCAGGCCCTCGCGCTGCCGGGGGCTGTAAACCAGGATATGAGCAGCCGGGGAGCCGGAGGGAAGAGGCCTGCTCGGAGGAAGGCTGGTGGCCAGCCGGCAGCAGAGATGCTGTGGGGGACAGGGAGGCCCCGGGGACAGGGGGGCTGCGGCCGGCTGGGCCAAGGGGAAGCCGTGGCCAGGCCTCTGCTCCCCGACCAGGCCGCCAGCCATGGCAGGTTCCCAGAGGGACTGGGGAGGAACGGCCCCAGGAAGCAACCCCAGGCCCTGGGGGTGTAGACGGAACCCTGAGGCACTTGGGGACTCAATGTGCTGGGCAACAGCGGGGGATGAGATGTCTCCTTGCACAGGCGGGTGCGGGCTCCACGGCTGGACACGCAGCTCTTCCTGTGCTGAGTGTGTCCGCGTGCACGGTGTGTGCCTGTGAAGGCGCCTGCAGGACTGTGTGTGCACAGGGCCGCCAGATGTGACAAACAGAGAGCGTGCCCAGTTGCATTTGAAATTTAGACCCAAAAACATACTTTTTTGGCATAAACATTCCCAAATATTGCATGGGACATCGACAGAAAAATGATTCCTTGTTGATCTGAAATTCAAATGTCGTGTGTCCTGTATCTTATCTGGTCACCCTGCGTGTGCATGAGCGTCCACATTTAGAGTGGAACAAGCTATCAGACTATAGAAGGAGATAAAAAAAATACTTATATTAATTACATTGTTCATCACTATTATATCATATCATATCTATAATAATAAAAGTGTAATATGCTAATTAGACCAGACGTCCTACCGGATGAAGCCAGGGCTGCGAGGGGAGCCCAGGTCCCGGGTGCCAGAGGGAAGCCAGTGCTGGCAGCAGGGGAAGGAAGGCCTACACTTGCATGAATTTCATGCATCGGGCCTCTAGTTCTAGTACATTCCACTGTATTATAAGTCAGTGGGACAGTCCTCAGGAGTTCTGCTAGCCGGCGGCTGGCTACTCAGTAAGGAAGGCGGTTGCCTACCTGGTGCAGCTGTAACAGGTGCATTTAACTTGCAAATCTGCCCGAGGCCTCGGAGAGAGAAGCAACACATGCAAATGGTGCCTTGGCGTTTCCGCTGTCTCACCTGGTGAGTGAAGTACGTGCAGGTGGGAGGCGGACTCTGTCTCCTCCACCAGAGCCCAGACCCCTCCCGGTGGCGGCACCAGCCGTCGGGTTCTCCAGGCTTCACGCCATCCATTCTGCCCGGGACCCGGAACCGTGAGCAGGTCCCTCGTCCGGGGCTCACACCATGTAGACAGCTGCTGGGGCCGGGGGGGTGGGCGGGGGGAGCCCTATCTGCACCTCTGGGCCCCGAGGACTGAGCCTCCGACGTGGAGACAGACGTGTTTCCTGGGAGAACGGCCTTGCGTGCGGAGGCTTCTCTTGCCCAGCACGTGTTTCCAGACTCAGCAGAGGCAAACCTTCCCCCCAGATGGTCCCCGAAGGGGGGCGCTGCAGAGCACGTGAGGCTTCGGTGTTCGACCAGGGTTTCCCGCCGGCACTGTGCACACCTGGGGCCACTCGTCCCTGTGGGAAGGCCGGCCGGTCCCTTGCAGGACGCTTAGCAGCCCCCCAGCCTCTGTCCACCAGATGCGGCAGCTCCCCTCCAGCTGTGACAATACCTCTCTCCTGGGGGGCAAACACCCCCTTCGATTTGAGGACATTGTCTTTGATTGAATGAATGTGGTGTTTAGTCCCTGAGGAAGATACGAATTTTAGTGGGTTTTTAAAAAAATCTTTTGAGAAAGGATGACAAATTTGCAAGTAACATTTATTATTCAACCACCTAGATAACCATTACTTATGACACCTGAGGCAACTAAAAGCTGAGGTCAGGGACCAGAGGGCAGGAGACAGAGGGAGGGGGGTGAGGAGGGAGGGAGAGGAAGGAGCGTCCACTGGGGGCCTGAACCCCACAAGGGGCGATAGGAGGCCAGATTGGAGAGGCCCTGCAGCAGGCGCGGGGCAGAGCTGGGGTTCCCTCTGCGAGTTCCCTACGAGCCCATGCTCCCTGTTGGGGAGGAGGGGGTGGGGAGGAGGGCGTGGGTTCCAGGAGCCAGGCTGGTCCACCCTCCCCACGAGCAGGCGGTGACGGGACCTCCTGGAGGACCAGCCGTCATTAAGAAGAGAGCGGTGGGGCTTCCTCCCCTCTCTCTGCGCCCCCTGCTCCATCCTCTGGCTCACTCAGATGGCCCTGCCCTGCCACTCCCCAGGGCTGGGGGCCAGTTCCTAGCCCGCGGCAGGCTCAGGGGCTGGTGTTGGCCGGCCGCCCGGGCCAGACTGCCTGCAGCCCTGTGTGACACCTTCCTGCATCGTCAGGGACGGCAGCAGCAATCATCATCATGGCGGCTTTCACTGAGCACCTACGATGTGTGGCTGCTTTAGCTTCATAGGAGCCCTCGGTGTTTTCTGTAATTACCCCCGTTTTGCAGACATGAAAGTCAAGGCTCGGAGGTCACGGAGTCAATGAGCATCAGAGCTGGGTTCTGCGTATCCCAGGTCCCGGCTCCTTCCGCTGCACCACACGGCCCGGGTGCTGCCCTTCTGGCGGGTGGCCTCTCTCCTGGGATTCAGGGTTTCTTTCCAGCTAACATGCAGCAACAGTACCCCCAAATGGAGTCGTCCAGACTCTGGGCCCCAATGGGGAGAGACCTGGTTCTAAGTCGCAGCACGACCTTGGGCAAGTCATTCCTTTAACCTAGCCCGGGAGAATCTGGAAGGCTTCCCGGAGGGGGTGACGCCTCAACTTGGACCTCAGGTCCCTCAGGGTCCTGCATGCGGAAAGCAGTCGTGGGTGCTGGCAGGGTGTGTTTCTTTTTTTTTCAATTTTTTTTTATTAATTAAATCTTTATTGTTCAGATTATTACATTTGTTCCTCTTTTTTCCCCCCATAACTCCCCTCCACCCAGTTCCCACCCCACCCTCCGCCCTCACTCCCCACCCACTGTCCTCATCCATAGGTGCACGGTTATTGTCCAATCTCTTCCCGCACCCCCCACATCCCTTTCCCCCACAAGAATAGTCAGTCCATTCCCTTTCTATGTCCCTAATTCTATTACAATCACCAGTTCATACTGTTCATCAGATTATTTATTCACTTGATTTTTAGATTCACTTGTTGATAGGTGTGTATTTGTTGTTCATAATTTGTATCTTTACCTTTTTCTTCTTCTTCCTCTTCTTAAAGGATACCTTTCAGCATTTCATATAATGCTGGTTTGGTGGTGATGAACTCCTTTAGCTTTTCCTTATCTGTGAAGCTCTTTATCTGACCTTCAATTCTGAATGATAGCTTTGCTGGGTAAAGTAATCTTGGTTGTAGGTTCTTGGTATTCATCACTTTGAATATTTCTTGCCACTCCCTTCTGGCCTGCATGGTTTCTGTTGAGAAATCAGCTGACAGTCATATGGGTATTCCCTTGTAGGTAACTGACTGTTTTTCTCTTGCTGCTTTTAGGATTCTCTCTTTGTCTTTTGCTCTTGGCATTTTAATTATGATGTGTCTTGGTGTGGTCCTCTTTGGATTCCTTTTGTTTGGGGTTCTCTGCACTTCCTGGACCTGTAAGTCTATTTCTTTCACCAGGTGGGGGAAGTTTTCTGTCATTATTTCTTCAAACAGGTTTTCAATATCTTGCTGTCTCTCATCTTCTGGCACCCCTATAATTTGGATGTTGGTACGCTTGAAGCTGTCCCAGAGGCTCCTTACACTATCTTCATATTTTTGGATTCTTTTTTCATTTTGCTTTTCCAGTTGGGTGTTTTTTGCTTCTTCGTATTTCAAATCTTTGACTTGATTTTTGCGATCCTCTGGTCTGCTGTTGGGAGCCTGTATAATATTCTTTATTTCAGTGTATGCTTAATTTCTAGTTGGTCCTTTATCACAACATCGAGGGTCTCATTAGATTTCTTGTAGATCTCATTAAGTTTATCAGCAGTTTCTAGAAAATTCTTGAAAAACCTAAAAAGTGTGGTTTTGAACTCTATATCCAGTAGTTTGCTTTCCTCCATTTCTGTCATTTGTGTCCTGTTTCTTTGTCTCTGCATTTTTTATGCTTCCTTGTGTTGATAAAGTGGTTTTCTGTGCTAAGTGTCCTCTGGGGCCCAGTGGTTCAGCCTGCCCAATTACCTGAGGTGGACACTCTTGGTGCACCCCCTTGTGGGCTTTGTGCACAGTCTTGTTGTAGTTATGCCTTGTTTGTTTTAGGTGTCACTGGGAGGAATTGAACTCCAGGCCAATTGGCTGTAAGAACCAGCTGTGTCTGCAGTGGGAGAACTTCTGTGCTGGAGACACCCCTCTGGGGCAAGACTTGCTTCAATGGGGCTTTGGTGCTCACTGAGTCTGCCCCCTGAGTGTGTCCTTTATGGTTCCACGGAGCTGCAAACTGGATGGTCCCACTCTGACCACTGGGTTTCCTGGCTCCTGGATCTCTAGGGAGGTGCTAATCTAGCCTCTGCCCGAGGCTATCCAGCAAAAGCCTCCCTGCAGGGCTTGGGCTAGCAGTTATGGCTGCTCTCAGTCTTGCCCTCAGAGGCTCTGCTTCTCAGTGTCTCAGTGTCCCGGTAATCGCTGCAAGCCCCTCGGAGAGAAAGCTGCCCTCGAGTTCCGACCGATGCCAGACAGTCTCGCTTCTCCTGTATGAGTCTGGGTCCCTAGAGAGTCGCCCGGAACTGGAGCTCAGAGCCTGAGACTCCCTCCTGATTGAAAAGGACAACCGCGCCCTCAGCCGCCAGCCTGCTCTGCATGCACTCCGCACCTTAGTATTTTCCTTCCGCACTGCACCTCCTCTGAGTCTCGGTATGCTTTTCTCTTTCCTTCTAGTTGTAGAATTTCCACTCAGCCAGCCTTCCTGTGGTTCTGGATGATGTCCGTTCCGTCTTTTAGTTGTATTTTTTAAGTGGTTGTGTGAGGCAGCAATCTCTGGTGTTTACCTATGCCGCCATCTTCTGTGTTTCTTGTGTGAACACTTCTGGAATGTTTCCCACCTGCAGGCCACGCAGAGTGCTCACTGGCTCGGGCGGGCAAGGGCTGGTGCATCCCCTGCCCCAGGGAACACGTGACCATGTATGGGCACAGTTTGGTGGTCACAGCTGGCAGGGCTGCTCCTGGCACCTAGGGAGTCCGGGCCAGGGACGCACTGAGCAGTCTCCAAGGCACAGAACCGTGACCCGAATGTCAGCCGTGCTGAGGGTGAGAAGCCTGTTGGAGGCTGCTCTTCCGTCCCCTGTGGTTTCACAGATGAGGAAGCTGGAGCCAGAGGGGAGACGCCGACCAGAGGTGCCCAGACCCACATTCGCCACGTTCTGAGTGAGTTCCGTGTGACCAGGCAGCAGCAGTGATAAAGGAGGACCGGCTCCGTGTGGAGGTGGCTCCATGTGTGGCCGGCTCCATGTGTGGCCGGCTCCATGTGTGGCCAGCTCTGTGTGTGGCCGGCTTTGTGTGTGGCCGGCTTTGTGTGTGGCCGGCCCTGTGTGTGGCCGGCTTTGTGTGTGGCCGGCCCTGTGTGTGGCCGGCTCTGTGTGTGGCCGGCTTTGTGTGTGGCCGGCTTTGTGTGTGGCCGGCCCTGTGTGTGGCCGGCTTTGTGTGTGGCCGGCCCTGTGTGTGGCTGGCTTTGTGTGTGGCCGGCCCTGTGTGTGGCCGGCTCTGTGTGTGGCCGGCTCCATGTGTGGCCGGCCCTGTGTGTGGCCGGCCCTGTGTGTGGCCGGCTTTGTGTGTGGCCGGCCCTGTGTGTGGCCGGCCCTGTGTGTGGCCGGCTCTGTGTGTGGCTGGCTTTGTGTGTGGCCGGCCCTGTGTGTGGCCGGCTCTGTGTGTGGCCGGCTTTGTGTGTGGCCGGCCCTGTGTGTGGCCGGCTCTGTGTGTGGCCGGCTCCATGTGTGTGGCCGGCCCTGTGTGTGGCCGGCCCTGTGTGTGGCCGGCTCTGTGTGTGGCCGGCTCTGTGTGTGGCCGGCCCTGTGTGTGGCCGGCCCTGTGTGTGGCCGGCTTTGTGTGTGGCCGGCCCTGTGTGTGGCCGGCCCTGTGTGTGGCCGGCCCTGTGTGTGGCCGGCTCTGTGTGTGGCCGGCCCTGTGTGTGGCCGGCTCTGTGTGTGGCCGGCCCTGTGTGTGGCCGGCCCTGTGTGTGGCCGGCCCTGTGTGTGGCCGGCTCTGTGTGTGGCCGGCCCTGTGTGTGGCCGGCCCTGTGTGTGGCCGGCTCTGTGTGTGGCCGGCCCTGTGTGTGGCCGGCCCTGTGTGTGGCCGGCCCTGTGTGTGGCCGGCCCTGTGTGTGGCCGGCCCTGTGTGTGGCCGGCTCTGTGTGTGGCCGGCCCTGTGTGTGGCCGGCCCTGTGTGTGGCCGGCTTTGTGTGTGGCCGGCCCTGTGTGTGGCCGGCCCTGTGTGTGGCCGGCCCTGTGTGTGGCCGGCCCTGTGTGTGGCCGGCTCTGTGTGTGGCCGGCCCTGTGTGTGGCCGGCCCTGTGTGTGGCCGGCTCCATGTGTAGCCAGCTCCATGTGTGGCCAGCTCCATGTGTGGCCAGCTCTGTGTGTGGCCGGCCCTGTGTGTGGCCGGCTTTGTGTGTGGCCGGCCCTGTGTGTGGCCGGCTCCATGTGTAGCCAGCTCCATGTGTGGCCAGCTCTGTGTGTGGCCGGCTTTGTGTGTGGCCGGCTTTGTGTGTGGCCGGCCCTGTGTGTGGCCGGCTCCGTGTGTGGCCAGCCCTGTGTGTGGCCGGCTCCATGTGTGGCCAGCCCTGTGTGTGGCCGGCCCTGTGTGTGGTCGGCCCTGTGTGTGGCCGGCTCTGTGTGTGGCCGGCTCTGTGTGTGCCCGGCTCCATGTGTAGCCAGCTCCATGTGTGGCCAGCTCTGTGTGTGGCCGGCTTTGTGTGTGGCCGGCTCCGTGTGTGGCCGGCCCTGTGTGTGGCCGGCCCTGTGTGTGGCCGGCTCCGTGTGTGGCCGTCTCCGTGTGTGGCCGGCTCTGTGTGTGGCCGGCCCTGTGTGTGGCCGTCTCCGTGTGTGGCCGGCTCTGTGTGTGGCCGGCCCTGTGTGTGGCCGGCCCTGTGTGTGGCCGGCTCTGTGTGTGGCCGTCTCCGTGTGTGGCCGGCTCTGTGTGTGCCCGGCTCCGTGTGTGGCCGTCTCCGTGTGTGGCTGGCCCTGTGTGTGGCCAGCTCCGTGTGTGCCCGGCTCTGTGTGTGGCCGGCTTTGTGTGTGGCCGGCCCTGTGTGTGGCCAGCTCTGTGTATGGCCGGCTCTGTGTGTGGCTGGCCCTGTGTGTGGCCGGCATGTGGGATCTGATTAATGCTCAGAGCGTGTGCCTTGCCCAGCACTGGCCACTCTGAGCCTCACTCTCCCCACGGAAAGCAGAGGCTCAGGGCTAAGCTGGCTGCACGCGGGTGGGCTGAGTCCCGGGCGCCGTCCCTCCCCCGCAGGGATAGGGACCTGCCGCTCTCCCCAGACCTCCCCTAGTAGCGCCGACTTGGGTGTGGTTCTGGGTGAGCGGGTGGGCTTTCTGCAAGGCCAGGGTTAGGGAGGCTTTGCATATTTGTGTGGGCAGCTCCTGCGCTACCTTCACCCCCCCCCCCCCCCCCGTGAGCCCCTGAACAAAGAGTCCTCACAACACCCCACCCCACCCCGCTCCAGGGTCCCCTCTGGCTCAGTGGAGGCTGTGGTACCGCATTGTTCATTGTGTGGAGCCCACGCAGCCACTGGCGAAGGTCCTTAGATCAAGGTCACTCCTGGGTAGGCTGGGAGGGCGGTGTGCGCCAGGCACGCAGGCTGCCTCCGCCGGAGCCTCAGCTCCCCATGCATGTCTCCAGGGCCTCGGCCACGGGGATTCCCAAAAGGAAGCCTTCTCAGCTTCACTCTGCCCTTGATAAAGGTGCCCAGCATCCCGGGCTACCAGCTCTCAGAAGTCAGAGGGCAACCCAGCGGCACTCAGGCCAACCCCACATCCCCCAGCAGAACCCGAACCGCAATGACCCAGGAAGCCAGGGCGAACCGACTCTACGCCGGAGCCCAGGGTTCATGTTCCACTGACCCGGATGGCACTGTGCTTTCCAGAGCCGTTCCCTGGAACATCGTGCATTTGTTCGTCCACCTAATAGACACACGCTGGCCACTGTCCTGAGGGCCAGACACAGCTCAAGGTGAGGGGACCCCAGGTAGTAAGCCGTGAGGGGGGCTTGGGCCATGGACAGACAGGCCCATCGAATGGCAGCTCTGCCAAGGCCAGAGCGGTGCCGCCTGAAGAATGGGGAGCGGGCACGGAGCACACCAAGCCCCACACTCACCTGAGCAAGCCCATAGGTGCTCAAGACACATGTGTTTGCCAAGTGCACACACCATCACAGGAGAAAACGTGCATGGATGCATGGGTGACCGGACAAGCGCGGGCAGTATGCTGGCCTTCAACGGCACCTGCCAGGCATGGCAATTCTCACACTCTCCTCCACTCAGCCAGGCTTCTCTCTTCTCAGGAGCGTTTCATGGATTCTAGCGTCTCATGGATTCTAGAACATGTAGAATTGTAACCCCCTGATCCTGTCAGTTGGAGAACACCATGCACTTTGAACGGAATCCATGCTAATTCCTGGAAACGCCCAGGAGCGCCAGCCCTTGCCTGCAGGGGCGGGTGGGGAGGGAGACAGCAGGGAGCATCCCTCGGAGGCGGGGCCTGGTGCTTGCTGAGTCAGCCAGCTGTTTAGCGGAGGCAGCTCGAGGTCGCTTGGTTGGCAGGAGGCCAGCCTTCACCAAAGGCGGCAGAGTCTGGAAGCTGCCCATCAAGGATGTCAGACCGTGGGGCTCCACGTGGCCGCCTGGAAGTAAACAGAAGGACTTTGCCAACCCTCAGCAAGATCCCCCAGTCCTACTGTGTGGTGCGCTTTCAGGGCTCCTCCTCGCTGTCCAACACAAAGATGCCCAGCCCGGCCGGTGTGGCTCAGCGGTCAA
Source organism: Myotis yumanensis (assembly GCF_028538775.1). Classification (NCBI taxonomy): domain Eukaryota; kingdom Metazoa; phylum Chordata; class Mammalia; order Chiroptera; family Vespertilionidae; genus Myotis; species Myotis yumanensis. Next base: position 3,863,619 of record NW_027223752.1, on the reverse strand, counting down.
AGTCGACCCATGAACCAGGAGGTCATGGTTAGAATCCCGGTCAGGGCACGTGCCCAGTGTGGGCTCGATCCCCAGTGTGGGGTGTGCAGGAGGCAGCTGATCCATGATTCTCTCTCATCATTGATGTTTCTCTCTCCCCCTCTCCTTTTCTCTGAAATCAATAAAAATATATTTTAAAAACAAGCAAACAAAAAACCCCAAATGATGCCCAGAGTAAGTGTTTGCAATATTCAAAAGAACCTTTGATGCCTTTACAATTGTTAGAACATGCACAATGGAAGAAAAATTGGGAGCAAATTGTGTCTGTGTGTATTACTAGCTAGAGACATCCGAACTGAATTATCCGGAAGAACATAAAGTCGCCCACTGCTCCCCAGGCAGAGGGAAAGGGCGCATAGGGGAGGGAAGGGCATTTGTGCTGGGCACCTACTATGCGCCAAGGCTGCAAGAGGCACCGTCGCTACATTATGCCCGCTCATCCCTACAGCAATCTGGAGATTCACACACTTCACACACTGTCTGAGAAGCTCACAGCCGTCAACTTCCATTTCTTCCCTCCTGGCCTGTTTGCTAAATTGTCATAGATGTTTACTTCTCTGTATGTTCTAAATCCCACAACACAGTGTTAGTATTTTTACTTTAGATGTTTAATTATCTTTTAAAGGGATTTTTAAAAAGAAAACATATAGTTTATATTTCCCCTCGTACCTATCATTTCCAGGGCTCCCCACTCCTTTAAAAAGGCTCGGTCTGGCTTTAGCTCAGGGGTTCCTTTGAGTCAAGCTTTCACTTGCCAACCACACTTGCCGGTGAGGGTGGTTGAAGACCCGTGGGCCTCCTCCAGTCCTTTAAAAAATAAAATAAAAAGACGATGGCAAGTCTTGTCAAGGATGTGGAGCGATTAGAATTATCGTGCCTTGTTGGTGGGGATATAAAATGGCATACCCATTCTAGAAAACAGTTTGGCGGTTTCAAGCTAAAATTACACCTACACGATCCAGCCATTTTACTCCTGGGAATATATGCAGAACAGAGGCCAGCATATTTTCCACACAAAGATCAATACCGGAATGCGCAGGACAGTTGTGTTTCTAATAGCCAAATCTGGAAACAGTTTAGATGTCCTTCAGCAGGTGATAGATAAGCAAACTGTGGTGATTCTATATAACAGAACAGTACCGGACAATACAGAGGGATGCATCATGGACACATGAGGCAACACAGATGAAGTATGAAATAGTTATGCTGGAAGAAAACAGAAAATTAAAAAAAAAACACTGTACAATTCAAATTATATCAAATTCTCTCTCATCGTTGATGTTTCTGTCTCTCTTTCCCCTCTTCCTTCCTCTCTCTGAAATCAATAAAAATATCTTTTAAAAAGAAATTATAGATTAATCTATAGTGACAGAAAGCAGATAGGGATGGAGGGTGAGAGTGGAGAATGGATTTCAAAGCACAAAGAAATTTTCAGGAATAATGAGTAAACTCATTATGTTAATTGTGATTTTTTTTATGGTTAAATACATATGTCAAAATTTTTCCAAGTTTACACTTCAAATATGTAATTTATACATCAGAAAATTGTAAAAATGTATTGGGTGGGCTTAAATCAGATTGGACATGGCAGAAGAAATGACAGTGGACTGGAATAAAACACGATATCCAAACTGAGAAACTAATTATTTAAAAGAAAACAATGAAGACAGACTAAAGGATCAGAGGACATATCCAGCAGGTTAACATGTATTCAATCAGAGTCTCAGAAGAAGAAGACGAGAGAGAAGGGAACAAAACAAAAAAAATACAGAAAGAGATCATGTCCACATTTTTTCTTTTCAAATTTCCAACAAACTATTGATCCAAAAAAAAAAGGTCAACAAGCCCCAAGCAGGAAAACTATGAAAAAATTCACACCATCATCAAATGTCTGATGACCAAAAATAAAGAGAAAATCTTAAAAGCACCCAGAAATTTTTAAAAAATACATTAATTATAGGGAATTAATAATAGAATAAACAGCCGCCTTCTCAATGGGAGCAGAGCACAGAAGACAATGGAAGCACATCTTTAAAACAGCTGAAAGATGCCCTGGAAAGTGTGTCTCAGTGGTTAGGGCATGGCCTCACTCACCAAAAGGTTCTGGGTTTAGTTCCCGGTCAAGGGCACGTACCTGAGTTGCAGGTTTGATCCCTGGCACCGGTCAGGTCACATTAAAGAGATAACAAATCAATGAGTCTCTCTCCCATCCATGTTTCTCTCTCTCTCTCTTCTTCCCTTGCCCTCCCTACCTTCCACTCTCTCTAAAAATCAATGGGGAAAAATATCCTCGGGTGAGGATTAACAAACACAAAAAAAACTGTTGAAAGAAAATAACTGCCAACCTAGAATTCTATACCCAGTAAATATTTTCTCTAAAAATATAGTGGAATAAAGACATTTTCAGATAAACAAACCACTGAGAGAATTTACTGTCAACAGATCCACACTATAAGAAATACCGTGTTTTTCTTAAGAAAAGATGCTATTTTTTTCTAAAATTGTTAGACTGAAAATCGAGGAGTGTCTTATACATGGAAGTCAGCTGAGGAGGGAGCCAAGAGGGTGCCTCACTTCCCATACCTTGTCATCTGAGCCCATAAAGATGTCAAAAAATAAAAAGATAAATACCGGTTAGCGACTGTCTTACTCTGCAAAATTCAAACTGAATGTAATCAGCTGTACAAAAGAGCATGGGAATAGAGCTGCCGAGAGACCATTTGGACCTCCTCCCACTGAGTGTATGAGCAGACAGTGGAGAAAACAGGAAGAACAACTCCTCAAGATGCCAAAAAAGAAGAAGGCCTTAAGAGGAAAACCAGCAAAATGTTTAAAATATTGATTTATTAATTTTGGGTTGGAAAAGTGGGGGGTGTCTTACAAATGGGGGCATCTTATACATGGAAAATACGGTATTATAAGAAACCAGAGGCCCTATGCACAAAATTTGTGCAAGAGTAGGCCTTTCTTCCCCCAGCTGCTGGCACTGGCTTCCTCTGGCACCCAGGACTCCAGCTTCCCTCGCAGCCCTGGCTTTGTCCAAAAGGTCGTCGGGTCTAATTAGCATATTACGCTTTTATTATTATAGATCCTTCCAGCTAAAGAGAATGATACATAGACATACAGATCAAAGGAAGGAAGGAAGAGTACTGGGAATACTCAATATGAATGACTATTGTTTCTTAATTTCTTTAAAATATGAGTAAAAACATTTAAGGTACAAAAGTACATGTATGTACGGTTTATAATTTATGTAGAGGTAAAATATATGACAAGAAAAGCACAAAGGACCAGAGAAGAATAAATGGATTTATGGCATGGTCGCTCTTGCATTTTACACAAACTTGTAAAATATTAATTCAATGTAAACTGTGATAAATTTTGAGTGCATATTATAATACCTAAAGTAACCCCTAAAAATAATACAAATGCTAAAATGTCAGTAGAAAGGAGAAAATGGAACACTGAAATTACTCAGTTATCCCAAAAGAAAGCCAGGAAGAAATAAAGAAGCAAAGAGAAAAAGGGAGGACAAGAAAACAAGTAGAGCCCTCACCGGTTTGGCTCAGTGGATAGAGCGTCAGCCTGCGGACTCAAGGGTCCCAGGTTCGAGTCCGGTCAAGGGCATGTACCTTGATTGCGGGCACATCCCCAGTGGGGAGTGTGCAGGAGGCAGCTGATCAATGTTTCTCTCTCATCAATGTTTCTAACTCTCTATCCCTTTCCCTTCCTTTCTGTAAAAAATCAATAAAATATATTTTAAAAAAGAAAAGAAAACAAGTAGAACATGGAGGCTCTCACCCAACCATATCACTAACCACATATAAAATAAACACTCCGACGGAAAGACGGCTGTTGTCGGACTGGACGAAAGAGTGGACCATAAACAAGTAAAGCTAGATACAACTCTATGCTGCTGACAACAGAGAACTTTCAATACAATGGAAACACCTAAAAGTCAAAGGACAGGAAAACATGTCACATGAAAACACTAAGCATGAAAAAGCTAGTGCAGATATACTACTAGCAGATCAAGGGCTATCAAGACAAGGGCTATCATCAGAGGAAAAGAGGAACATTCCAGAATGTAAAAAGGACCAATTCATAAAGAGAAACCCTAGGAACCCTACGTGCACGTGCATGAATAATAGAGCTTCGAAACCGGGGAAGCGAACGTTCACAGAATTAGGGGGAGAAAGGGGAAAACCCACAGTCATCGCTGGGGATTGTAACAATGACTTTGTCAGTCACGAGTAGAACCAGGGCCAGGGCGTGCGTCAGGCGAGCGAAGCGCTTGGTGCAAAAGTTAAAAAGCACCAAGAAACTCCATAGTCAAGATAAATAATAGTTTAAGACAATATTTTTAAAAATTAAAATTAATGCAAAAACCCAGCAGGAACAAAACATCAGCATTTTGAACAACGACAGGATCGGTATTGCTGCTTTTTCCTTTTGCTTCAGGCGAAAATGTGGATGAGACGAGCACCTTTACTGACCCTTCTTTATTTAACATTTTTATATTTTCTGCAGCACTTCCACCCATGTCATCAAAAAAATCACAAGGGGAATAGGAAAATATTCTAAACTGAATGATAATGAATCTATAACAGTACCATATGTGGGATGCAGCTAAAACACTTCTATGAGAAAATTTATGCCTTTCAATGCTTGTGTTATTTAAAAAATGAAGTTTTAAAGTCAATGATCTAAGCTTTCATGTTAAAAAGCAAGGAGTAAAAGAGCAAAATTTAACTTTTGCTAACACAAAGTTAGTTATAAAGAGGAGCAGAGATCAATGAATCAGAAAGCAAACAATAGGAAAAATTAGCAAGGTCAAAAGTTGTTTCTGTGAAAAGATTAACAAAATTTAGCCCTAGCCGGTTTGGCTCAGTGGATAGAGCATCGGCCTGTGGACTGAAGGGTCCCAGGTTCGATTCCGGTCAAGGGCACATGCCCAAGTTGCGGGCTCGACCCCGGCCCAGGCCCTGGTCAGGGCTCCAGCAGGAGGCAACCAATTGGTATGTTTCTCTCACATCAATGTTTCTCTCTGACTTTCCCTCTCTCTTCCACTCTCACTAAAAATCAATGGAAAAATGATTTTTCATTTCAGATGAGGATTAACCCCCCCCTGCCAAAAAAAGATGAACAGATTAACAAAATTTATAAATCTCCAGCTAGATTGAGGAAGAAAAATGTGAAAGAAACACACACACACAGCATTACATTGCTATAGATGTTACAAACGTTAAATGGATAATAATGAATAACTTTATGCCAGTTTAGATGAAATGGACCAATTGCTTGAAAAGCACAACCTGTTAAAACTGACTCAAGAAGAAATAGAAGATCTGAAATTAGTTAGCCCTGCTCTTGCACACAGCTCCCTGTCCCTCCAGCTCCAGACCCTGCACATCTTGTATCTCAGGGTTCCCTGGAGCCCAGCCCTCCTCCTGGGAGAGCTAGTAAACAAAGGTAGTTAGTTGCTGTATTTTATTTTATAGCTTTACTAGGGCCCCGGTGCACGAATTCTTGCACTGGTGGGGTCCCTCAGCCTGGCCTGAGCCCTCTTGCAATCCGGGACTCCTCAAGGGAATGTCAGACTGCTGGTTTCCAACTCCAGTAGGGGGCGTGCAGGAGGCAGCCTATTGATGATTCTCATTGATGTTTCTATTGCTCTCGCCTTCTCCCTTCCTCACTAAAATAAAAATATATATATACTTTTATAAAGAAGAGGAGAAGGAGCTACTTGTAGGTTTAGGATACTATTCATGTCTTTACCTGTGCATGCAATTTACCCTTTGTAAAGCCCTACCTCTTATCCCACTTGATCTTCACAACCACTGTCTAAAGGCCCTTAGGAAGGTAAGAATCGCATGCCCATTTCACAGAAGGGAAAACTGTTCTCAAAGGGAAGTTGACTTGCCGGGGCCCACAGTGGTTAGCTGGGGCTCAGACCTCCATACCATTGATTCGTGGAGTTGTTGGGGAGCTGGAGGCGGAGCTGGGGCTCCCTTGCCACGTCATGGAGGTGTGCAAATAGCGCTGGAGCCAGGTGGGGCCAGTCAATGTTAAGCAAATAAGGGCTGTCTTTCAGGCGGGTGGTTTCTATAGCCATTTCCTGGAGCCCGGGCCAAGCAGGCGAGGTGACGGGGCCAGGCGATGGGGTGACGGGGCGGAGGCGCCCCTCCTGCTGTAAAGCAGCCGAGAGCAGCCCAGGGGGGGAGACTTTAGGGATGGGCCTCTGGTTCCTCTCCAAACCTGTGTAAACATCAGGTGTCCATGGCTACGCCGTTTCCCAGGGGACCCAGCCAGACACGGGAGGCACCGGGAGGCAGCTTGTCCCGGGAGAAGGGGGCGCTGAGCGGCTGTTCTGGGCGAGGGTTTCCCCACGGTGCGCCGTCTCCCCCAGCTCCTGCCCCTGCTCCCTCAGATCCCGCAGGTGACAGAGGCGCCAAGCCACACTTCCCAGGGACTGGTGTTCCTAGCTGCCTTCCCGCCCCCTCCTCTCTGGGTCTCTGGGGCTTCCTGACACCTGGGTGTCTGGCTTCTTCTCCCCCGTGGGCGTGAACTTGCTTGTGTTTGGAAGCAGAAACCGGGCCATCTTTCTGCAGCCTCCTCTCCCCAGCCCCACTCTGCGGGGTCTTTCAGACCCTTTCTACCTCCTGAGCTCTTCCCAGTGCCTCCATCCCAAGCACAAGGCCTCACACCCAGACCCACCCCAGGACGGCTGCGCTGCCTTGGTCTCCCCCGAGGTCCCTCGAAACCTCTCCCAGGGAGCATTCGATGAGAGAGAGCGCTACCCTCCTCCCCGGATGGAAGGAAGGTTCGGGACGGGGCATGGGGCTGGGGCAGGGGGAGGGCGGGGGGCGGCTCCGGGACTGCACTCCAGGCCCTGCCTCCTCCTGGTGGATGAAAGAGCTCATAAAGCCAGCGCTCAGCCACCCCCTTGGCAAGCTCCATCTGGTGCCCTGGTACCGCTCCCGGAATGTGGGAGTCTGTTCTTAACCGTAAAACAGGGAGTGAAATCGTTCCTCCTAAACACTACAGAGTATGGTGCTCTCTTCATGGAAGAGGTCCCAGCACACAGCCATGTGCAGCCAATGCCACTACCAACCTCCAGACGAACGCCAGCCTGCGCTGTTACCACGACGGCTTGGCATCAGCGTCCTGTGCGGGCTCAGCCGTGAGGGCCCCTCTGCTGTTAGGGCTGAAAGTCTCCCAGCGCCTGTGTGGCCCCCCTGCGGGCATGTTTCACCCGCCCTGCACGCCTTCCCACCCCATGTGGCAGCCTTCACCGGTTCCTCCCAGCCCATCACCATGGCCACAGCAGCAGGCTGCCTGTCCGCCGCCCCAGGAAGCTGAGCCCTCTCTTGTTCTGATGCTCCCTGCAGCGTCTAGTCTATCCGGCCTCCATCCTGGCACTAAACAGCCCACCGCGTGGCCTTCACTGCTGTCATGTCCCCCGTACATGTACACGCGCACACACACAGCTTTGAACCAGCCCTAATGTGCCTGTAGTCAGCAAGGATGGCTGAATGAATAACCGATGAGTGAGTGAGTGAATGGATGCATCAGGGAATTTTAAAAAAATGATCAATCAAGTAATTAATCAATCAATGTGATAGAAAAGGAAGTGGAATCCTCGCAGTGACCCTTGCCCTAAGTTACTGCCTCAGTCGGGCATGTAAATGAGACTTCAGTGGGTAAAATCCAGCACAGGGAACATGGTCAGTGATATTGTAATGGCTGTGGATGGTGTCAGGTGGGTAGCAGGCTTAGGGGGATGATTGCTTTGGAAGTTATATAAATTACTATGTTGTACATGAAGCTAATATAATATTGTATGTCAACTGTAATTGAAAAATAAATTTAAAAAATCCCTACCAACCAAAAGAAATAGATAAAATAAAACTAATCTCCGGATCTTCTCCGCATAAAAAAATATTATCTAGATTGTTCTACCCTATTTACCTGCAAATACAAACCAGTGAGTGGTCGCAAGAGTGTGGGTCGCTTCGGGTCTTAGGGCAGCGCATCTGCGAGCCTGACCCAACCCCAGCCAGTACTTCGCTTGATGACAGCTGGTCCTTCGCTCTCTCTGGAGTCGCCATTCCCGGGATTCGGGAGCCACAGGGGCCTGTTCCCTGTCGCCCCGGTAACGGGGTACGAGCATGAAGGGAAGCCCTGTAGCCAGTCTCACTGTTAGTCAACAGGCTGTAGAGTTCCCATTGCCAAGTCCAATGGCCAGTTCTCATCCTCACCTTCTTGCCGGCATTTAACACTGTTGCCTCCACCTTGAAACACTCCCTTCACTCACTTTCTGGGACACAATTTCCTGATTTCCTCCGACTTAGCTGGTTGCTCCTTCCAGATCCTGTCCTCCTCTGGTCTCCTCTCACCTCCTGCCCTCTCCTCTCTTTTCCTCTCCTCTTCCTACCATCGCTTCCTCGGTGCCCTCGTCCACGCTCAAGGCATGAAATATGATTTTACACCACGAAGTGGGAAAAGATACTAGTTATTGATATATACCCAACACGCACATGCTTGGCCAGAGCTACTGAAGCTGACTATGCATATATCCTAGGAACATATACACTCACGCCCCCAGGTACGTACCCAATGGAGATGCTTACATCGGGTGTGGAAAAACCTTGAACAAAACTATTATTGGCAGGATTATTATGAATAACCCCAACCTGGACACGACCCAAACGCCTCTCAACCCTAACATGGGTGAATAAATCCAGGTATAGTCACATAATCGCTACTGGAAGGGAAAAGAACTGAAGCCAAGAATCCGCACAATCCGGTCACTCCAGCCCTTAGGAGGAGTGTCCCGTCTTGATGGTGATTGGGTGTGAGTCAGTGTGTGCCCATAAAAGCACACTTTCCAGGTTCCTTCCCTCCCGGGCCCTTCCGGGCTCACAGCAGAGAACATGCCCCAGGCAGCCACCCATCCGTGCTGGCTGGGGACCTGCCAAGCACCACCCACATGCCGGAACTTTCCAGAAGCTCACCACCGTCCCTTGTGGGCTTTCTGACACCAGCCCGCCCAGACCCTGCCAGGCAGACATCACCGTCATCATCACTATTTACTGAGGAGACTGTAGGCAGGTGGTTAAAGAGCCTGGAAACATGCCAAGGCCACGGGCAGAGCAGGATCTGAACCCTTGTCAGTCCTGCTGATGCCCAAGCCTGTTACACCAGCCAGTCCCTCTGCCCAGCGCATGAGCGAGCCGGTGCCCAGCGCATGAGCGAGCCGGTGGCCCCGGCCTGCTCCGAGCCCCGCGCCTCAGGGCCAGCACTTGGGGTCTCAGGATGGGCTCCCGGGGCTGGAACTGGGTTTTGGGGGAAGCCTCGCATTGAAGCGGACCTGCTCACTGCGACTTCGTTTGGAGGTCTTGGTGGAGAAACAATTCTCACCTGCAGCTCCGGACCCCAGCCTCCTCTTGACATGCTTACAGAGGCAGGGAGCGGCGCCCCGCGTGCAACCATAAACACAGGTGCAGACATGGCTGTAAAGATAGGGAGCTGTAGAACGCGAAGGAGGAAGTGGCCACGGAGCTATTCAGAGGGAACTGGCCCAGGACGAGAGACAATAAAAGTCACCGTGGCGTCCAGAGCAGCATCTGCAGAGAGAGGTGTACAGATGCAGACGTTGGTTAAGTGACTCCCGACAGCGCAAAGGTCTCAGGGTGTGTGCCCAGCGCCTCAGCCCCAGGGGAGCACAGTGGATTGGGGGGGGGGGGGGGGGGGGGCGGGCAGGACAGACTCTGGGAACAGGCAACTCGGGTCAGAGCTCCTGGCCTGGAAGGTGGCAGGCAGTGGGTCCTGGATCAGCCCTGGGATTGAACACCCACTCGGGATCCCCGTGGCTCTGCAGGCTCCTAGGCTGGCAGCCCAGGGTCGTGGGAAGAGCAGGCACTGGGGAGAAGGCCTCCTGGCCCCGCACCAGCCCCCCCTACCCCCCCACGGGCCGAGGCCTGAGCATGGCTCTGCCTCCCTGGGCCTTCTCCTTGGAGTCCTTAACTGTCTGTCTGCCCGGCTGGAGTGTGAGCGTCAGAAGGCTGGTGTGGGAGGGTGCTGAGTCCTGGGCTCTGTCCCGAGTCTGCCCAGAGCTGGCTCACGGGAGGAGCGCAGCAAAGGTTTGGTGGCGGGAACATGTGTGCACCCAGCAGCCAGTCAGCGGGGGGGGGGGGGGGGGGGGCTCAGCCCTCCGTGGACACCCTTGCCAGCTTGCAGCCCTGCGGTGCTGCCATTTGCACGTCCTCAGCCCCTCACAGCACAGACAGATTCAGGGCTCACAGCTTAGCACCAATGACACCTCCTCCTGGAGGCCTCCCCCCACTCCGCCCCCCCCCTCCCCCGGCCCGTGCTTTCATGGCCCATGATGTGGCTCTACCATCCCCCGATTGTGGCAGGGCGAGCTCAAGGCCCCCCATGGACCGCCCTGGGGGGTGAGGAGCCACAGGACGGCGGCAGCGGAAAAGCAATGCCGTCTGAACTAAGCGCCTCCAGGACCCACCCGCTTGCTGGGCTGAGCCTGGACCGCAGCGGGGCCCGAGGACAGAGGCCAGGAGACGGGTCAGGAAGCAACTGCAATAACCTCGGCCAGAGAGGATGGTGGCCGGCCGGCGTGGCCCAGTGGTTGAGCGTCAACCTCCGAACCAGGAGGTCACGGTTCAATTTCTGGTCAGGGCACACGCCTGGGTTGTGGGGGGCGTGCAGGAGGCAGCCGATCAATGATTCTCTCTCATCGCTGATGTTGCTCTCTCTTTCCCTCTCCCTTCCTCTCTGAAATCAGTAAATATATATTTTTTAATAAGAGAGGATGATGGCAGTGAAGGTGGGAAGAATGGTTGGTTACGGCTTCTTCTTCTTCTTTTTTTTTAGGTAAAATGGACAGGATGTCCTAGGCAAAGGCAGGGCCCCCAAATACTAAGATCTGGAAGATGGGGAGTGGGTGGGGGAGCTAGTGAGATGGGGGGGAGGAAGACCAAGGAGCCGGTCCCGGCTTGCACTGCACCCAGCTCTGGACCAGGAGCTGTGGGAGGGCACGGATTTGGGTGAGACCCAGTTTGGACCTCACACGGCTCAGAGTCCAGCAGGGAAGACGGAGCTCCGTCTCGCACAGAGCCTAGGACCTGGGCACGTGGAAGGACCCTGGCCTGGAGCCGGGTAAACCGGGGCTGCACCCTCCCCCACCACGGGCCCTCCCACTGCCGCCGCCGCCACGCCTTTCCCTGTCGTAGGACTATCTCTGGGCCTCAGTTGCCTCCTCCGTGAACTGGGGACAGTTAGACACCCTGGCAGAGAAGAGGCTGAGGGCTTCCGAGAAAAGGTGTGCCCGGCATCCAGGGGTGCTCAGCAGCCTGGACTTGTTTGCTGGCACGTGCCCCAGCCGTAGCCCCGGAGCCCGACTTCCATGCACAGTATCAGTTAGGTTTCCAGGAAGGGCCCTTGCCCGCGGCCCGGCCCTCCACCATGACTGACGCTGCCTCGGGTGGGCTGGGGACGTCTGGTGGCAGGGTCAAGGCCACGCGCCCTTGGAGGTAATTGAAGATGACAAGGGTATTTTGTGTCTCAGGGAGACCGTTGGAGATCAAAGGCAGCACGAAGGAGCTGCTGCGACAGGCAGGAATTCCCTGGCAAATGCCACCAATTACCGAAAATTGGCTGCAGTTACGGCCATTACCATGAAGGGCGGCCTGGCTTCTTCCAAACGCTGCGGAGGCGCTGCTGACAGCGGTCCCCGCAGGACGCGGCGCGGAGCTCTAAGGGTCCCCCTACCACCGTGTTTGGAATTTTAATCAGCGACCACAGAGCATGAAATCCCAAGCATGGGACCCTTCAGGGCAACTGCACTGGCAACCTGTCCATGAAGCATGCCCCCCCCCCCCCCACGCCCCCCGCCTCGCCTCTCTCCCCACAGGCATGTAGAAAGGAGGCTTTACGCATAGCCTCTCGCCCTTTTTCAGGGAAATAAATATTTCCCTGAAGCTCTCACGAGCCAATGAGATGGAAGCAACATGTTCACTATCATCTCATTGGTCGAATGGGGTCATGTGGCTACTGATAGCTACAAAGGAGTCCGGGAACATGCGTACCTAGAATGTTGAGCTTCTGTCAGAAGAGGTGGGTGAAGAAGAAAGAAGCTGGCAATAGCTACTGTGAAGACCAGCGATTCACAACCGTTGTCTTCGCATGGCACACATAAATTACTTGCTAAAATTCTGCAGCACACCAGAAAATATATTTTCTGCAGATGTGACTTATAAAAGGTATACTTTTGATTCATTCACACCAGACGGCTGTTGTCATTTTTTAATTTGACAATCTAAGGGAGAAGAGGTCAGGTGCTGCATGTTTTAAAAAGTCCTGTGGCCCAGCAGTCGAGAATCGCTGGTGTAGACAATCAACAGTGGCTGCAGCGTAGGATGGGACCTGTTCCTCCAAGCCGGCTCCTGAGGCCCGGATCCCTGAGGCCGAGGGGTCAGCAGCAGCAAGGAGTCCAGATCCACTGGCCTGCATAGGGAGGGGCAGCAAACACTAGGCATCAGGTTCTCGGACACAATGCATTTCATTCTCGCCCCCGTCTGCGGGCGGGCGGCGTTCACCCATTCTTCAGATTAGGAAACTGAGCCTCCCAGTCTTAGGCGCTTGTCCTGAGCCACACAGGGAGTGAATTAATGAACATGAACTGTCAAACTTGGAGACCTTGGCCACAGCCCTCATCCAGTCCGCTGCGCGCTGAGGACGAGACAGTTTGTAATCCTTGCCTTTAGGGCAGTGGTTCTCAACCTGTGGGTCGCGACCCCTTTGGGGGTTGAACGACCCTTTCACAGGGGTCGCCTAAGACCATCGGAAAACACATATATAATTACATATTGTTTTTGTGATGAATCACTATGCTTTCATTATGTTCAATTTGTAACAATGAAAATACATCCTGCATATCAGATATTTACATTGCGATTCATAACAGTAGCAAAATTACAGTTATGAAGTAGCAATGAAAATAATTTTATGGTTGAGTCACCACAACATGAGGAACTGCATTAAAGGGTCGCGGCATTAGGAAGGTTGAGAACCACTGCTTTAGGGGTCCTGGGGGGCTGGGGGGGGCAGGACTCCCAGCCAGGCTGGCATCCTTTTCACTCCATGTCGCTTCAGTTCTTTGCAGGAAGGGTCCGTATTGCATCATTAATAAGTAAAATGTGGAAACCTGTTTCAGGAAGGTCTCCACTTTGGCTTTTCAAAATATGTGATGAACTGACGACTTGAATAGCACAACAGTTTGCTGCCAGGAACAACAAAAAGATATCCCTTAAATACAACAAAAGAGGGCCCGGCTGGTGTGGCTGGCTCAGTGGTTGAGCATTGACCTGTGAACCAGGAGGTCACGGTTCGATCCCCAGTCGCGGCACATGCCTGGGTTGCGGGCTTGATCTCCGGTAGGGGGCGTGCAGGAGGCAGCCGGTCAATGATTCTCTCATCATTAATGTTTCTATCTCTCTCTTCCTCTCCCTTCCTCTCTGAAATCAATAAATGTATGTAATTAAAAAAAATAAAACAAAAGAGGGTGTGTGGCCCCACTATGTGCGTGGCTAGGGAGGCTTTCAGGCTTCCACAGTCAGCCTCTATCGGAGCCTCCTCTACCGCATGTCCTCAGAGCTCTGCATACAGGCAGCTCGGTGACAACGAGGCCACATGAGTTGCCCTCACCAGCCTTTGCTGAGGCTGCCCCCCACCACCCAACTGCGAAGGCCCTCCAGGCGGCAGGACCACCCCAAGGCCAGCCTGTGGCGAGCGGGGAGGAGCACTGGCCAGGCAGCCTGGTGATGTGGGTCCTCATCTCCACTCTGCCACTCAGAAGCGGGGTGACCTTGAGGAGTCACTTCCTGTGTCAGAGTTCGGGGTTGCAAGCCACAGACAGAACCCAGTCTCATGCATGCAGGAAAGGGCAGGCCCAGAGGGTCTCAGAATTGGAAGAAAAGTGAAGGACCAGACAGATGGGATAAGGCTGCTGGGGGTGTGATGGGGCTGGGGTGGTCCACTCACAGGGAACCAACAAAAGGGTCGGTCTCCTTAGCACGTCACTCCTGCCCCTCCCACTTCCTGCGGCAAATCAGCTTCGGTCATTTTTATTGCTGTTGACCCTTTGCTGGAGGTAGAACCTCTGATGGGCTGAGCTGGGTCCCAGACCCACTCCTTGGCCAGAGGATGTGGGCACCTTGATTGACAACCCCACCAGCCAGCCCATCATGGGAAGAAGGCAGTTTCCCCATGAAGCCAGGGCAGCACTCTCAGGGGGAGTGGACTCGATGTTGGGCAGGAAAAGTGAGCCATGTCTACTGCCCCGCCCCCTCCAGAGGCTCAGGTTCCTCTTCTGTAAAATGGGGACAATGATGTCCGCCTCCGGCAGGTGGTGCGAGTCAGTGCTCCGGCGTGGGCCCGGCACAGGGCGCACTGCGGCTGCGCGTGTCCTGCCCACGGCGGGTGGGGGTGGGGGCACAAGATACGGGAACCACCCCTCCGTCGATGACAGGGTTGGAGCTCAGAAGGTGCTTCCTCCCGGGACAGTGGTTCTCCGCCTTGGCTGCACATTAGAATCACCTGGGAATCTTTTTAAAATCCTGATTTCTGGGCCCCATCCTCCGGAAATTCTGTGTCTTTGTGATGGGGTGGGGCCACAACATTAGTAACAAAGAAACAGAATTTCTGGAGGATGAGGCCCAGAAATCAGCATTTTAAAAAGATTCCCAGGTGATTGATTCTAATGTGCAGCCCAGGTTGGGAACCACTGTCCCGGGAGGAAGCACCTTCCCGGCGTTCATTCTCCTGAGCGCTCACAGCCGGCCGCTTTTCCAGGTGGGAACCAGGCGTCAGAGAAGCTAAATTGCGCGGTCGTCGTGGGCATTGCTGGATCCAACGCAGGTCTATGTGGCGCCCCGTCACTGCAGCCATCACAGTTCGGGCTGTGCAGTGCGGCCAAAGGGAGCACCCTACCTCCTGGGGACCCCGCACCCCGGGAGGGCTGGTGTGGAATTCCTCGGTGGGTCTCACGTGCCCGGGCCCCACAGATGGTTCTACTTTTCCTCCGAAAGCGTGTTCCTTGGATTCACTTGGAGTCATTTGGGGGGTGAACGAGTTACCAGATGCTGGGACGTGGCCTCCCCTCCTCTTCCTGAAAGGTAAGAGGCTTTAATTTGTGCTTTTCTTGCCTAATAATGGTTCTGGGGGTGGGAGGACACGTGAAATCAAAGGGAAATTGTAGGCAGCATGCAAACACCCGGTTTCCAGATGCTCGGCGGGCGGCCCCGAGGGGCCTCCTCACAGTAGGGGCTGAGCAGCATCCGGCAGGAGAATTAGTGTGAACCAGGCCGCTCACCGGGACCGGCCCATCACTGCTGGTTAAAAGGAACATCAATTTTAAAGGGAAGGTGTCACCGAAGTTTGGCCGCACGGCCCCGCTGGCAAAGGTCACCCTTCCTCGGAGTGTCTGCCTCCCCTTCCTTCCCGACTTGGGCCCAGTGCGTGGGCGGGAGGCGCTTCCCTGGAGAGTGGCCGCCTCGGTCCCCTCCCAGGATGAGTGTCCTGCTGGCAAAGACGTCCAGGCTGTGGGCCGGGAGGGGTTACCGATGCTTCTGTACCGAGGCCTCACCTCGGCATGCTGGGAAATGGGGTAACCCCTCCCCCAACCACACCTCCCCCCCTTGTGAGGGTCCCTCCCGGGCTACTTCGTGACTGTGTGCATCTTCCACAGCCACACGAACCGGGGTGCATGCAAACGGCACCCTGCAAAGGCAGAGAGAAGCTGAGCCTTTGAGTTGGCCCCGGCCCCTTTCCAAGGACTCGCCGTGGCTGGACAAGACGTGGAAGGCTTTCTGCAGCAAGGGGTGGAGGGAGCCACTGGCCACAGCGCCCGTCAGTCCTGTCTAAGTTGCTGGGAAGCTCCAAGCAGGTCCATCCAGGCGTGGGTTATATTGTTGTGTTTTGTAAGCGCAGAGACCAAGCACTGATAAGGGGATTCATCTACAGTCCGAGCTGAACACCGGTGCTGGTCACAGTGCTGAGAGCTGGGGGCGGGCCAGATTGAGAAATGAGGGTAATGCAGGAGCAAGGGTTCATTTGTTCAGTCATTCACTAGCCATTCATTCATTTCCCCAAGCAACTTTAATTGAGGACCTACTAAGTGCCGGGCTGCACTGTAAGCACTGGCATCCAGCAATGAGCAAGGCAGACAAGATCCCTGACCCCAAGGAGCTGTACCTTAGGGGGCGCAGCACCAGGGGCAGGGAGGAGGGAGGAAACGCAGAGAAGCAAATAAACAATGCCGTAAAGATGCACAGACTGAAGAAGCAAAAAATAAAAATAATATAAAATAATAATAATTCCAGCTTGTGAGAAGAAAGACCAAGGGTAGTGAGGCAGTAATGGGTTTCCTATTTCGGGTTAATGCACATGGATGTTCCATGTACAGAGCTGCATGTGTGTGGAGTCCAGTTCCACTGGGCAGCTGAGCAAGGGCAGGACCCTGAGGGAGGGCCGGGGCCGGGGCCGGGAGGCAGGGGGTGACATGGGTCCAGGTGGAGCTGTGACCTGAATGAGCCTCTGAAGGCGTGAGCCCTGGGTTCACAGGATCCTTGAACTTGGGCCACGCAGACAGGAAGGACCTGCGAGGTCTCCGTGGCTGAACATGTTTCTTGCACAGAAAGTGTTTGCAACTTCTGCTCTGCTGTCCCCCAGCCCTCTGCGGCCGCTTCAGCACACCGGTGCGGCTCACTCGCCCCCTCCACCTCCAGCGGTTTCTCCTGCAGCGCAGTTCGCAGGCGTGGGGCAGGTTCTTAGGGGGTGGATCTCATGCTGTGTCCCCACCCTCCTGGCCTGGGGAACCCGCCCACCGTCTCAGTAACTGGTCTGTCCCCTAAGCCTGTCCCGAGCCCAGGAAGCTGGGTGTGGAGGTGGGAAGGAAGGGCCGGGGAGGAGGCAGGAAGGACAGGGTGTGACACAAAGGTCACTGCCTTCCCCTCCTGAGAATCGGGCTCATCTGTGCTCTGAGCAAGCAGGAGCCCAGCTGCTTTTCATTCCGTGGGAGACGCGGCCCCTCACGGCCCACAGGAGCGTCACCCAGGCCGCTGCAGGTCTGCCCCCGGCCAGTCCCTCCGGGGCAGCCCCTGGCTCCAGGGCAGGCAGGCCCCTCCGTCCCAGCCGCTGCCCTCTGCCTGCGCTTGTCCAGAGGTCAGACCCCAGGCCCCCAGCTCCAGGGCCTCTTCCGCTCCCCTCCCCACAGAGCAGCCACGTCCACTGGACAGAGGAGGGAGCCCTCCCTTCCGGGGTGCATGGTTTCGCTGTGGCATCGTGGTTTGGGGACTGTGAGCTGGCCTGACCCTGGCACCACATCTGGCTGGTGGGTGATCATGGACACAAAGCTTCCCTCAGCCCCGCGCTCTCATCCATCCCATAGAAATATGGATACTTCTAACCCAAATTTCTCACGGGGCTGCTGGGGTGTTTGAGATTGTGAGGGGGCATGTTCATGCATAAAAAAACCACTGAAACCTGTAAAGAATTTTTGTGAGTTTATTTGAGCCAAACTGTCGACATATGCCGGGAAGCAGAACCTCAACGAGTTGAGATAATGCTCTGGAGAACGGCGGGTTACATCTGTATTTATACATTGCGATCAAAGGAAAGGGACATAGATGGGTGACATGAAATCCATTGGTGATAGACTAGAGAGGCGGGAGAAAGCAAAGGGGCTGGGGAACCCCTGGGATTGGATAAAAGGTAAAATGATGGACACATACTTAGGTGGGTGCAGGAGCAATTAACATGACAATGAAGGAATTTGTGGTATCTGTCCTGGCGCCCAGGCACATTAGGCTGTGCCCCAAGGGGTGGGGAGTGGGGGGGAAGTTACAAGGTACCCAGACATTTCAAGGGTGTGTTATTATAGATGCAAAAAAGACAGGTAGGCTCAGTTAAAATAAAGGTTGACCTTGTCAGTGAAGATACTGTCCTAGGACGTAACTGCCCACCATAACTGCTTTTAGTGAAAGTTTAATTTCAGACCATCCTGTGGTGACTTTAGGTCTTTGAGTTTGCAAGACCGCCATGCAGGCCTCCCCTGAGCTTGTCAGGTCAGCATGTGGCCCCTTCTGTCCACAGGGGGGCAGTGATGCCTGGATCCACATGGATATCAGGAGGAAAGGATGGAGGCAAAGGCAAAATGGGAACCTTGAGCCGCCACCCCTTGAAGGTACCCAAGAGCTGAGCAGGCAGAGGAGAGAGGGTGGGAGGGCAGCCAGGCGGGAGGAACAGGCGAGCCAAGCCTCAGAGGCCACAGTGAGAACGTGAGTGTGGGGGGAAGGAGGGCACCGCCCCCCAGAGATGGCCTAGTCTGCCCTCTGCCAACGAAATGCCTCCTTCTCCCCATTGTCCCCCCCTCCCTCCCATCCTCCCTCCCTTTCTTTTTTTCTTCTCTTCTACTTCCTTCTCCAGATCCGTATTAGTAATACTACTCCCAGCCCGTGCTGGCCACGGTGTGTCCACACCAGCCGCGGCCTGTGCGGCGTTACAGGGGGAGGGAGCGGAGGGACAGCTCACTGTACAAACAGCCCGTTGCCGCGGGGCGAGTGCCAGGAGGGAAGGTTCAGGGACAGGAGCCAGGAGCGAGTGTAACAGGGAAGCTCTTCTCTGGGGTGGGGCAGGGCAGGGAGGTAGATTGTTCAGAGGGTGCGGCCATAAGGATTCCTCCCACCCAGAGGCGGCGTTCATGTCTCACCGCTGGAATCTGAACTTGGCCGTGTGACTTGCTTTGGCCAATGGACTTGAGCAAAGGAGACCCCAGCGAGGGGCTTAAGCAGCACATGAGCATTGAGGCTGCCCTCTGTGTGGCCCCTGGAATCCTGAGACCATGACGTGATGAGCCCACGCTAGTCTCCTGCAGGGGTCACGTGGACCAGGACCCAGGTGTCCCACCAACAGTGCGCCCAGTGGCACACACCGGAGGCCCTCCTCAAGTCTCCGCCAGCCACGGTGCCAGCTAACTGCAGATACATGACTGTGCCCAGGCGAGACCAGCCCAACACCCACCCAGATCAGCAGCCATAGAGTCACGGCTAACCGGCGGCTGGTGCTCTAAGTCACCACATTGGGCGGTTTGTTACACAGCCAAGACTGACCGATACAACAAAGGGTTCTCTACGGAAGGAAGTCTGCGCTAGATCCCAACAGCTGGCAGGAAGTAAGCAGGGAAGGACTGAGAAGCATGGAGAGTTTCAGGTGGCGCCAAGGATGAGAGCGAAAGCCGTGTGACAGGAGGCCGAGTGGTGCTTTTCCGTTTGAACACTTTATTTGAGGCTCAACTTGGTGAACGATAACATCGCGAATCAACACTTGTGTGACCAGACCCACAGAAGAAACAGATCACGGCCAGCACCACGGAGGGCCCCTCAGGTCTCTCACACCCGCCCCTCCCTCCAGGCTGACCACTGCCCTGAATGCTTCCCCACAGAGAAGTGCCTTTGACCTTCTTAGTCTGGGACTCTGTGGATTTCAGCGTTTGACCAGCAGAATCCTGTGGCTGGCTCTCTCCTGTGTTGGTTTCTTTTCTCCCACATTATGGCTGTGAGATGCATCTGTGTTGCGCTTTCATTCTCATTGATAAATTCCATCATTTACCCGTTCTTCACCTGATGGATGTGGGTTGTTTTGGCCATTAAGGATAATACTGCTGCCCAGCCGGCATGGCTCCATGGTTGAGCGTCGACGTATGCACAGAAGGTCTTGGTTCAATTCCTGGTCAGGGCACATGCCCTGTTTACGCCCTTGATTCCCAGTGTAGGGCGTGCAGGAGGCAGCCAATCAATGATTCTCGCTCATCATT
The DNA here is from genome assembly GCF_028538775.1 of Myotis yumanensis. NCBI lineage: Eukaryota > Metazoa > Chordata > Mammalia > Chiroptera > Vespertilionidae > Myotis > Myotis yumanensis. The sequence goes on along the minus strand of NW_027223752.1, from coordinate 3,843,689 downwards.
GATGTTTCTATCTCTCTCTTCCTCTCCCTTCCTCTCTGAAATCAATAAAAATATATATATATATATATATATACATATATATATATTTTTTAAAAGAATAACACTACTATGAATACTCGAACACATTACTTGAGGAATTATACAGGGTGTTCCCTCAAAATTGTATACACATTTTAATAGCTGATAGCTCAATTTTGAAAATGAAATATACTCTAAGAAACTGCCTTTATAATTATTCAAAGTGGGTGTGTACATTTTTGGGGGGACATCCTAAAAATGTCACAGAGTAGCAATGAAATGGCTGGGCTGTGGGGTTTGCATCTGAAGAACTGAAGGGCACAGGGTCTTGAATGGGGGTGAGTGATGAGGGGAAGTGAGCTCTGTAGGGGGCGTGGCGAGGAGGCTGGTCCTTGGAGAGGACTGTGGGAAGCCAGGGCTGCGTGGGGCACCGGCTGGGCTGGGAGGCTGGGCACTGTCAGGGGCAGCCAGGAGGCGGGCAGGTGGAGCTGGTGGTGGCCTGGACCCCAGGCAGGCGGAGAGGGAGACAGAGGTGGCGTCTGGTCACCCCCCACTGCAACCGCAACTTTGTGCCTTCAAACAGCAGCGCATTTTCTCCCATGGTTTTGGGATGGATTGGGCTCTGCTGGGCCGTTCTCACTTGGGGTCTCCTACAGCTACAGTCAGAGGGTCGCTGGGGCCAGAGTCATTCAAGTTCAACTGGACGGAAGATGAGTTCTTGTTCAAGGCTGGGCTGGCTGGAGAGGCTGGGCTCTCTCTCTCTCCCCCTGCGCCCCTCCCCGTGACCAGCTTAGGTTCCTTCACAGCCTGGCTGCTCAGATGATGTGGCCCCTGACTTTCTCCAAAGCAGGCATTGGAAGAGGCCGCAAGACCTCTCGTGACCCAGCCTCAGAGCTCTCGGAACATCGCTTCCACCCCATTCTCTGGGTCAAGCAAGTCATGCAGTCCAGCCTCGGGTCACGGGAAGGGGGTTAGACGTGACTCTTCACCTGAGGAGCAGCACCCACGCACGGGAGGGAGGGTTGATGATGGCCATCGCTGGGCACTGGCTCCCCAGGATGGATTTGGAGCCCAGATAAAAGCGACAGGACCTGCTGCCGGCCTGGAACCTACGTGTTTAGAATCCATTTGAACAGCACAAACATACACATACACACATACTTACACACACACACACACACACACATGCCTACATACACACATACATACACACATACATGCCTACACACACACACACACACACATACACACATTCCTACATACGTTTCCAGCAGAGCCACGCCCAGGGTTCTTCACAAAGATCTATGATCCATCTGAGGTAGTCAGGGTCAGAAGTGGAAACCCGCCCAGCGCTGCACACAGACCTCAGAACCGCCCCGCGGAGGGACAGGAGAGAGGCTTTCATTCCGGACCCAGAGGGAACCCGGGCCCCTGGTGGTCAACTGGCTGCACTTACCCCCCAGCGAGTCTCCAGCATGACCTGCTCCACTCAGCCACCTGGGCCCGGGCCAAAAGGCCGAAGGCTGGCAGGCAGGAAAGACCAGACTTGGTGTCCGCACCCTGTCTGGGGCCAGTCCCTCTCCGCTCACCTGTGACCCCGTGGCCTTAGGGCTGTTACTGAACTCTTTGTCCTTAGTTTCCTGGTGAGATCGGGATGATAACAGCACCGCCTTCAAAGGGCTGTTGATGAGATTAAATGAGATAATGTTCAGGACTTAGTGAGCTCTCAGGGAATGTGGCCTGCACAGCAGACCCGCATCCACCATAAATCTGCTGAACTTGACTTGCCGGTGCAGGGAATGTCAGCCCAGGGGGCTGGTCCCAGGGTTTTATTTGATGATTTTTTTTTTTTCTTTTGCACCAAGCTGTGGCTTTCAAAGCACCCTTCCTGGGATTATTCACAGCAAAGCCTACTTTTGATTCCAAAATGTTTTTAAAAATTAGCTTAATAAAGAGGGGATATGCTAATTGACCATCACACCCTCACAAGATGATGGTGCCCACAGCCAATAGAGGAAATATGCTAATTGACTGTCGTGCCCTCATAAAGATGGTGGTGCCCAGTCCCCTCAGCCCTGCCTCAACCAGCCAGAGTCCCCCAGTCTACCTCAGCCCCGCTGGGGGGCGGCAGGCGCTGTGTGCTTCATCCAGGCTCAGTCCCCCAGTCCCCTCAGCCCTGCAGGGGAAGGCAGTTGGGAGCAATCATGCTGGCAGGAGAGCAGTTAGGTGTCATCAGGCCAGCAGGGGAGTGGTTAGGGGATGATCAGGCTGGCAGGCAGAGTGGTTAGGGGCAATCAGGCAAGCAGGCAGGCAAGTGGTTAGGAGCCAGCAGCCCCAGATTGTGAGAGGGATGTCCGAATGCCGGCTTAGGTCAGGCCTGAACCGGCAGTCGGACATCCCCCGAGGGGTCCCAGATTGGAGAGGATGCAGGCTGGGCTGAGGGACACCCCCTCCCATGCATGAATTTCGTGCACTGGGCCTCTAGTATATATATATTTCCACAGTGTTGTCGCAAACACATCAGGTCGGTGTTTCCTCTCCCTCGGCTGCATCTGGTCTCCCCCCACATCCTCACGTGGCCAGTCTCTCTCACTTTGTGGGGAAAAAATCTCTTACCACTTGTTTTACTGCAAAGTGTACCTTTCTTAACTAGTGTTCTGATACCAACAGAAAAATAAGCAAATTAGCAGGGCTGTCTCCAGGGGAGCTGCCTTTGGCTAGTGGAACCTGGAAGAAATGAAGGGCTTTATTTATGGAAATGGGGACACCGGAGCTGTCTACTTCAGAGAGCAGGAGCTTTTAAAACCACCCACCGACACCTCCACACACCAGAAAAGCACTAAAACCCCAGAGGACACATTAATATTTTACGTGACAGGTCATCTCCCCAATTCAGGGCGTCGTTTTCCTTCTGTGTGGGGGTCATTTATGCCATCGCAATGACCCGCATCTTCCTGGAGAACCTTCCGGAAGTGTGTCTTCTCTACATGCATCTCCCTGATCTCACAGCAACCCTGACAGGCAGGGACTCTGGGCCTCATTTACAGATGACGGCCCGGAGGGGTTAAGAACTTGCGTAAGGCCACACAGCTCCGACCTGCACTGACTGCGCACTGTCCAGCACACCGCGGGTTCTCCACCCTTTCGCCTGAGCCTGGACTCCTTCTACGTTAGCCTCTCCCTCTGACCAGCCTTTGCGTCATGCCCTGCAGTATTCCTGGAGACAGGCAGCAATCAAAGGGGGGAATAGACCAGGAAAAAGCCATCAGCGGATGGGCAGAACCTGGCCTTCCTAAGGCACGGGAGAGACCCAGCCTGTCTAGAGGAGCCTGGGGGCTCAGAGAGTTTTTAGAATCACTGCGTGGTGACGCATATGTACAATTTATTCATACATGTCACTGACATGTATTGAGCACTTACTATGTGTCCAGCATGGCACTGGGCTCTGGGGATACGAAGCTGACTTAGGCAGCCCTGCTTGCAAGGCCTTCTGGAGGCGTTTCCGGTGAAGCGGCTGTAGAGTCGTTCGCAAAACTGGAAGCAGAAGCAGAGGCATCGGGGCTGTACCGCGCCGTGGCCGGCCACCAGTGCTGTCAGTTCCACGGTCTGCACGACCGGAGAATTGTGTCCGTGACTACGGCTCTGGGGTAGGCCACCACCAGCTCCCACCCGTGTCCTGAGCCCAGCAAGGCCTCCCGAGCTCTGCCTACACCGCTGACCCTTCTCTGCGCTACAACCGAAGGGACAATCGGACCCAGTCCATCTTCCCAGGCTCCTCTCTGTCCTTACAACAAAGTCCAAACGCCTGAGCCGAGTGCCCTCCTCGCAGGCCGAGTCTCTTGACCACCGTTGGGTCCTCACAAGGGCCAGGCCACGGGCGGCCATTCAACCAACGTTTGTTAAGTGACTATACAAGGCCAGGGTGGGTGTGGGTCTCTACCCTACAGTGGGGCCTTGTGACATCATAATGCAGACCCCGCCCAGGAGAGGATCTTGGTCTATTTACAGGATAACCTGGTAACTGGGTTTAATTGGAAATTCCTATCAGTGTTTCGATGCAGATGAGAGCTATGATTTTAATGGAGCTGAGACTTTAAAAAAATGCTATAGAGACATGAGCATAGGCAGAAATGGCTGGTACCAAGTTGGTGCGCTAGTCTAGTCTATAGCACAAGCCCAGCCATATTGGGGATTGCAATGGGAGGCCCACAGTAGGACCACAGGCCCGAGTCTGGTTGGGCCTACTGGGTGATCTTGAGCGTTTACTCAGCAGCTTTAAGCTCCATCTAAAAATGACCCCTGCTGCCCGGCCGGCGTGGTTCAGTGATTGAGCATCGACCTATGAACCAGGAGGTCACAGTTTGATTCTGGGTCAGGGCACATGCCCGGGTTGCGGGCTTAATCCCCAGGGTGGGGCGTGCAGGAGGCAGCCGATCAATGATTCTCTCTCATTGATGTTTCTATCTCTCTGTCCCTCTCCCCTCCTCTCTGAAATCAATAATATATTTAAAAAAAACAAACTTAAAAATGATCCCTGCCCAGTGGGCCTAACGCGGCTGCTGTGAAGCCCAGCAGAGCCCTGGCTGAGGAAGGGCTGTCCAAACGCGAAAGGGCTGGGCACGCAGGAGGCCACGGCGGAGTCCAGCGGGCAGCTCCCTCCGTGGGAAGCCCTGTACACCCCTCTCCTGGCAGGGGCTGGAGTGTGCACTGGGGTTGTCTTTGTTGCTCTGATTCTGGCCTGGGATGTGAGAGGCAGACCTTCTGTGGGGCGTCTGGGCCTCAGCGCCCCCCCCCCCCCCCCGCCGTCCCCCCGTCCCCACGGACAGAGGCAGGAAGGACACTGACCGGCCGCTCAGGAACCCCTTCCATGAGGAGGGCAGTTGGGTTGGATGACCCTGAGGTTCAGACCCAGAATTCTCTGGGAGCCTCTTCCTCTCCCTTGGCAGGACTCCGTTTTAAACAAAGACAAGGATTCTAGCAGAATTGGGCAACTTCAAGAAAACCCGCTTCTGGAAACTCCCGGAAGCCAAGCCTCAGACAGAGAACATTTTCTTCCCCAAAATAAAAGTGCAAAAAAAACGAGTACTGCCCGTTCATGCAAGAGGGCGAATACCTACCCTGGGAAGCCACACGCCCCTGCCCCCGCTGATCGCAGGCCCAGCAGGCTGCACCCGCCCCAGGCAGAGGCACACAGCCTGGCCCCGGCCTGGCGCCCAGCAGCACGTGCTGTGCCCGGTGCCAGTATGTGAGCGTGTCTTTGAGCGCCTCCCCAGAAGTTTGCTCGGGCCCAGGACATGGGACCCACTGCTGTGGTTTGGCCCCTGCTTTCCGAGTTCAGGCCTCTCATGAGCCACCACCCATCCATTCGCTCAATATGAGAACTCTGTGCCAGGCACTGTGCCGAGTGTGCGGATAGAGAAGTGACCTTGTTCTCAGTTTATGGGGGGCCATCAAGTACGCATGAGTACCATGCAGCCTAGACACAGGAGAGTGGGGTTCACGGCTATTATGAGGTTGTACTCAATATTATGGGTTGGAGAAGGTTCTCTTGAGGTGGACTCGATGGAGCAGGCGGCCATTCCCATTGACCCCTGACCCCGGCTGTCTCAGTGGTCAGCCCCAAGGCCAGGCCTCGGAGACCTCTCCTGCCCCCTGTCCCCATCCCAGTGACCACCCCCAGTTGGTTTTCTCCTTTCTGGAACTATTTGCCACTGTAATGATCTTGTGTCCTTGTTTACTGGCTGTCCATCCCCACCCCTCCCCGCACCCCCACAATCTACCTGAGGTGAAGAGTGGGGTGCAGGGGAGGGAAGGGCATTTTAAAGGGAACAGAACAAGCAGAGGCCTGGAAGTGTTGGGCGTGGCCAGGACTTACAGCATTTCATCACCCTGGATCCAAAAGTGTAAGCCAGGATTGATGAGCAAGGAGGTGGCTGAGACCAATGAGGGAGGCCCGAGCTTCGAGACACTGAAGGGAAGAGGGGTGATGTGGACACGTTAGAGCAGTGAACATGCCAGTGCCTTTCAGGGGCCAGCCTTGTGTTCAGTGCTGGCACAGGCTCCTATTCCATTTTAAAAACCACCTAAAATTCTCTAGTTTTTTTTTTTTTTTTTTTGCTATAGGACTAGGTTCATGCTGCTGATCTAACGTCTGGTACACAGTTGGCGCTCAGTCTATGGTGGTCAGGCTCCTCCCTGCCGGGGAGTTGTTACCACCTAAGGCAGTGGTTCTCAACCTTCTGGCCCTTTAAATACAGTTCCTCATGTTGTGACCCAACCATAAAATTATTTTCGTTGCTACCTCATAACTGTAATCTTACTACTGTTATGAATCATCATGTAAACATCTGATATGCAGGATGGTCTTAGGCGACCCCTGTGAAAGGGTCGTTCGACCGCCAAAGAGGTCGAGACCCACAGGTTGAGAACCGCTGGCCTAGGCCACGTTCCCCAGAGATGCAGTGGTGAATCCGTTCATAGGAACAGTCATCCTTGTGTGGTGAACAATGGCCTGGCCCTGCGGCTACTGCCTGCACCCGTTGTTCAAAGCCTTCTGTCCCGAGACCGGCCTCTGGATGGAAGGGAAGGCTGATGCTCTTAAGCTCTTTGCTTTGGAAGGAAACTTATTTTCAGCCCGACTTTACCCCACGGCAATTACGGAAAATAAAGTGTAAAAAACAAGACATGACTGGCAGGTGGGCAAAATCAGGTGCCACCAGATACACACGCCCTGCCCTGCAGGACAGACCAGCAGACCCTGCTCCTTGGAGTGTGAAGTGACCGTGTGCTTTCCCATCAAGTGGGGGAGAAGGAGCATGTGCCCAGGCACCCATGAGCCCATTGGCACCCATGAGCCCAGACACCCATGAGTCTCCCTGGCACCCATGAGCCCACTGGCACCGTGGGGCCTCCATGGGCCTCCAGACCTGCACAGGAAGACCAGGGGGCAGGCTGGTGACGCCTGGAAAGGCCTCGAGAGGTTAAAAAAGAACGTATCGGTTTTCTGTCTGATTGTAAAGATTGTGCTCAGGGTGGGCCATGTGGGCCATGGAGAGCAGAGGGAGAGAAAAAGCCACCCAAGCTCTGCCTCCTGCGTCTACACCTCCATCCTGTGAACAGACTCCCCACCAGTGTCAGCTGGCCCAGTGCCGGCCCGTCCCGGCTGTGGCCCTGGTACCTAGACGAGCCAAGCGCACAGGGAGCCAAGGCCCTGTTTCCACTGACCCCTGACCCCGGCTGTCTCAGTGGTCAGCCCCCAGGCCGGTCCTCAGAGACCTCTCCTGCCCCCTGCCCCCATCCCAGGGACCACCCCCAGTTGGTTTCCTCCTTCCTGGAACTCCCTGCCACTGTAACGGTCTTGTGTCCTTGTTTGCTGGCTGTCCATGCCCTGGCTCCCCAGCACTCTCCCTGCGGGTAGACTTGCTCGCCTTAAGAGCCCGGCCTCAGGGGCCCGGGTGGGCTCACCAGCGCGGCTCCCTATGGCTGTTAGGAGGGAGGAGGCCATCCGTCCCCGTGGCCAGTATTTCAGTAGAACCAACAGCGATGATGAACACGGCCCAGGTTTAGATGCTCAGTGAAGCCTGGCCATCCTCCCCGCCCGGCTGGAGCAGCCCATAGAGAAGCCACTGTGTGCGCATGCGCACCATGGGGCCAGGGTCACAGCCCTCCTGCCCCCAACTCATTCCAGCCCGGGGCGCATTCCAGGGCTCCAGACAGTCGCTTTCCCGCCTGTGCAACCACTAAAGAGCTCGCCTGAGTCTGTGTGAGCCCCAAACAAGATAAGATCGGGGCTCCCAAGCGTTAAAAGAAACACAGCACAGTAGGGAAGGCCCAACACTCATCCCCATAAAGCCCCAGAGAGGGTCACGTGGGGGGGGGGGTGGGCAGCGGCCCAGGACGGCACGGGGCACCCCCGCAGCCCAGCGTCCACTGCTTCTCCCTCCTCCCCAGACCCGAGGCCCGGCCTGGACTGAGTGCCCCCAGAACGGTTCCCCAAATCCAAGCCCAGGAAAGAGGTCCTTTTTGCCATGCTCCCCCCACCGCCCCGATTTGGAGATAGAGGAGAGCCTCCCCCAACTCCATTTCCACCCTTCACCCCTCCCCAGGTCCCTCCCCGGTGCCCTCAGCCCCCACCTCCCCGCAGGAGGCTGCCCCTCCGAACTGCCCGGGGCAGGACCTGCCTGGAGGGTGTGTAGGAGGGGTCAGCCGCGGGACAGGGCGCCAGGGATGGCGCCGGGGTAGCACTAGGCCCTGGGACCGCGGGCGCCGGGCGCACCCCGCGGTGGCGTCACGCGGCCCACCGCCCCCTGAGATCACAATCTAGGGGCCGGGACCCCGCGCCTCATCACCGCCGTCTGCACACAAACAATCCCCCAACAAACACCGGGGCGAGGACACCGGCCCGCGCCCGGCGGCCACCTCCGCTCCTCCCAGCGCCCCCCGGGGCCCCCGCCCCCGCATGGGGGAGTGAGTGCGAGCCAGGGCGCCCGCACCGCCGCCCCGCGCCCGCCAGCTGCCCGCCCGCGGCGGGGGCGGCCCGAACGCGCCCGCCCCGCCCGCGCCCCGCCCGCGCCCGCCGCTCCTCGGCTCCTCGGCTCCGCGGCGCCCTCGCCGGGTGCGTGCCGCTCGCGCGCCCGCCCGCCCGCCAGGCTCCCCGCGCCCGCCGCCCGCGCCCGCCGGCGCCCGGCCCGCCGCCCGCGCTCCATGGCGGCTCCGGAGTGGGACTGGTTCCAGCGCGAGGAGCTCATCGGGCAGATCAGCGACATCCGCGTCCAGAACCTGCAGGGTAAGCGCCGCCCCCGCCGAGGGGCGCCGGGCGGGGGTCGCCGGAGCCGCTCCCGCCCCGCCGCCGCGCCCGCCGCCCCGGCGGGTCCTGACCCCGCATCCGTCACCGGCTGGGAGGAGGGGGTGAAGCGCCCGCCCCCCAACCCCCGCAGCGCCGGCCCCGGGGGTGGGGCGGCACACGTGCGTGGTTTGTGGGGGTCCCCCTTTATCTGCGGGGCGTCGCGAGTCCCCTCCGGCCCCCGCGGCGAGTTTGGAGAAGTTTGTCCTGGGCGCTGGGGGCGGCGGCCCAGGTCCGGGAGGGGAGGAGAAGGCGCGGCTCCGTGCGCCCCGGTGAGTGCCTCCCTCCTCCGCACCCCTGGGGCCGGGGTGACCGGACGGCGCCCCCCGCCGGCGGGCTGGGAGCCGGGGGCCGGGCTGATCTGTGGGTTCAGGAGGGCACCGCCCCCGCCGGTCGGGTCGCGCTCGGCCGGGAGCTGCCCCTCCCCTGGCCCAGCGCTCCGCTCGGGGGGCGAGAGGCCCCGCCCACTGGGCCGGACGGCGTCCACCCCGAAAGGAGGCGAAGGAGAAGCCCAGGTGCCCGCCTCTGCCCAGGGCTGGGTGGCTCCGCCGCGGACGAGGCTCATCTGTCTTGCAAAGGAGTTTGTTCACGGTGGAAACTTAGCACAGAAATATTTCAAGGGGAAAGTCACCCACATTCACCTCCTAACCCACCCGCTCAACAAAGCTGCTCTGCCTGGAGGTGTATTTCCAATCTCAATCTCTCTCTCTCTCTGTCTCTCTCTCTCTCTGTCTCTCTCTCTCTCTCTCGTTCATACGTGAACTTCGCAGAACTGGACCGAGTTCCACTTCCGGCCTCTCTCCGTGCACATGGACCTGGGCAGGGGGAGGTGCTTTAGCAGTTTCCCCCGCGGACTTGGGCTTCCGGAGGTTCCAAGGCTGGGCTGGCTCCCAGGGAGTTGGGAGGCCGGTACTGAGAGGTTTTGGGGGGCTGTTGCCCCTGCCCCCAGCAGGTGGCATGACTTTACGGCTTGGGGGCGGGACAGGGAGCCCCAGCTGGGGGTGGCTGGGCAGTCAAGTTTAAACATTACACCCGGTGGAATGTTTCTGGGCCTACGTGGACCAGCTCCACCCCCAGGTTGGGCAAGGACAGCGCAGGCAGAGGTGACCTGAAGCGGAGAGGGGGCCGGGCCAGTGGAAAGGAGTTTGCTCTGAGCTCCCCTGATCCCTTCTGGCTGTGATTTGTGTAAAAGGAGGAGGATCGGCTGGAGATGTTGAAAATGATTCCTTTTGATAATAAGCCGCACGCCTGGATCCTGTTTTCCCAGAGCTGACATCCTATTCAGGGGGCTGGCGTTAATACCTTTTGCTGAGATGGCATCTGGTTTGGGCTGTCAGGGTGTGTGTGTGTGTGTGTGTGTGTGTGTGTGTGTGTGTGTCTGTCTGTCTCTTAGGCAACTAGTGGGTGTTTAATAAACACCTTCTAATCAATTCTTTTTTTTCCCAATATATTTTATTGATTTTCCACAGAGAGGAAGGGAGAGAGATAGATAGTTAGAAACATCGATGAGAGAGAAACATCAATCAGCTGCCTCCTGCACATCTTCTACTGGGGATGTGCCTGCAACCAAGGTACATGCCCTTGACCGGAATCGAACCTGGGACCTTTCAGTCCACAGGCTGACGCTCTATCCACTGAGCCAAACCGGTTTTGGCTCTAATCAATTCTTGGTGCAACTTCCTGCATTCCTCTAGGATCAGCTCCCAGTGTGAAGGGATGTTCAGCAATGTGAGCAGTTAGTTATACCTACTAGGTGTACTGATTAATAATGGCGGATTTTGTAATCAAAGAAAAGACAATCATTTCAAGAGAAACATCAAAAGTGCTTTACTCAAAGTAATGTCCATCGCTAGCTACACATTTCCCCCATCTTTCAGGTAATTTGTGGATACAGTCTCAACAGAACTTTTATTGTTTTGAGGCAAACCATTCAGAGACACAATTTTCCACTTCTTCGTATGTTTAGAAGTGCTGCTCAGAAAGTGCGTGTGCCATCGATCGGAACGAGTGGTCATCTGAAGGAGTGAGGTCTGGTGAATACGGTGGGTGGGTTAATACTTCCCAGGCAAGATCCTTCAGCGTGTCTTTAACTGGTTTTGAAGTGTGTGCTGGTGCGTCATCACGAAGCAAAATTACTTTGCTGTGTCTTCTGGCCCATTCTGGTCGTTTCACGATCAAAGTGTGGTTCAAATTGATTATTTGTTGTCGGTAGCGATCAGTATTAATGATTTCACCTGGTTTTAGAAGCTCATAATGCACCACACCTTCCTGATCCCACCAAACGCAGAGCATTGTCTTCTTTCCGAAGTGATTTAGCCTTGCAGTTGATGTTGATGGTTGACCTGGATCAACCCATGATTTTGTGCGTTTGGGATTCTCAAAATAAATCCACTTTTCATCGCCAGTCACAATTCGATGCAAAAAAGACTTTCTTTTATGCCATTAAAGCAACATTTTACTGAAGACTTTTCGGTTTTCCATTTGTCTTTCGTTCAGTTGATGTGGCACCCATTTTCCTTCCTTTAAAATCTTTCCCATTGCTTGTAAACGACCGGAAATTGTTTGCTGAGCAACATTTCATCTTTGTGCAAGTTGTTTTTGAGTTTGACATGCATCTTCATCCAATATTGCTTGTAATTGTTGGTCTTCAAACCTTTTCGGTTGACCTGGACGTTCTTTGTCTTTCACATAGAAATCATCACTTTTAAAGCATTTAAACCAGCGTTCACAAGTATCTTGAGATGGAGCATGTTCACCATAAGCTTCCCGAAGTATATGGCAACTTTTCTTCAAAATAAAGTAATCAATTAAAACTTTCTGCAAGTGCTCTTTTTTTGGCACGAAAGTCGACATTTTTAAGCATAAAAATATCTATGATGTTAACACCTCCAGCAAATTTGACATGAAGTATTGAAGCTTGCTGTCAATACGACAACATAGCATACATATCAAATCGCATATATATCAACATATGTGTAACTCCATCTTGTGAAAAAAATCTGCATTATTAACTGGTACACCTGGTAAAACAGAGAAGGCTTCGCCAAATGGGGATAATTTGATATGGGTCCTGAAGGTTGGGTAGAAGTTCACTGAGTGGGCTCCTATCTCTCAGTTCTCAGTGAACTGTCCTCACTTTTAGGCAATGCCAGTTACAATTTGAGCATCAAAACCTTTGCCATTAAAAAAAAAATAAACTTACGTATGTACTCCATATACATCTTATATATGACTAGTTTCCCCGTGCACAGATTTATGCACATTGAAAGGAAATTAATTAGAAGAAATATTTTAATATCGCTGTTCGCCCTTTCTCTATAATAGACGTGTCAACCAAATTCATGATTGACAATGACAGATGGAAACACATGCGTGCGATTGGCGCCAGTGAGAGCTTTATAAGTATCGAGTATGCGTGAGTCAACTTCCTAGTAGCCTTTTATAGATGTAGATAAACTTGCTTAATTAGACCTGCTTTCTGATTTAGCTAAACTTTTTACAGCCCAGTGAAGCACCCCAACTTCTCTTTCAGGTAATTGTCAGCAACACAGCAGTAAATATCAACATGAAGCAGATTATTATTGTAGATCATGCAGGGAGAACAAAGGGTAAAATATTTAACTGTAGCAGTGTTTGACTATATTCTGTGCAGTGAGAAAACCTGAAGTCATTTTCAAGTTCCTCCATTTCTTCTTTTCAGTCGGGCCACGTTTCTAAATGTTCTAAATCTCCATTTTCTGGCTAATGAAAAGAAAATAGGATTCTACTGAGTCTCCTTTCTACCTACTCCAGGAATCAAATGAGATGAGGCACAGCAAAACACTTCACGGACATTTGGTTAAACTGTAAAATGTTTGCACCTGGTGTAAAACAAGTCGTGTTCCTGGGCCGAACAAGTCGTGTTTGGTGGGCGCGGCCTTGTTCATCAATTAGCCCAGGAGGCTAGTTGCTAGGGAGAGGAAGCCGGGTGTTGCTATGTGACATCATTACCTGGCGCCCACAGCGACCGTTTCCAGGCTGGACTGGGATGTGGGCTGCATTTTTCGCCATGGGGTCTCGGCAGCGTTGGCTGCGATTGGGTGGGGTGTCACCCTGGGTGGTGCCAGGGCCTGTGTCCCACTTGGGGGAAGCCGAGTATTGGTTTGTCCGCCCCAGGTCCGTGGTGCTGTTTATTTTTAAATGGCCAGTGCGTGTCATTGCAGCTCCTGCGTTGAGCATCTGCCCCCTGGTGGTCAGTGCGTGTCATAGCTACCGGTCTGTGGGAAGGACAGACACTTAGCCTTTTATATGAATAGGTTACATGTATTTATATAAAATGCATTAATCTTAAGGATGAGCCCAACAAATTTGTACATGTGGATACACCATCACCCCGATCAAGATGCAGGAGAGTTCCACCATCCTGGGTGGGTGCCTCCTCGCCCTCCCCAGTCGGTAACAACCCCACACGCACACTAGGCAGCCACTGCTCTGATATTTATTGTTGTTGTCTTGCCTCTGGAACTTTCCAGTACATTGACCTGGACAGTGCGTACTCTCTGAAACCGGCCTTTTTAATTCCCCGTTATGTCGGAGCAGTGGATCCACTTGCCTGCTTGTTGCAGTGCTCTTTGGGAGCGGAAACTGTGGAACTACTTTACCGAGGTGTGAGGTACATATAATAAAATCCGCCTGTTCTAAGCTTACGTTTCGGTCATTTTTAGTGCATCTACAGCGTGTGCAAACATCACAGCAGTCCAGCGTGGGAACATTTCCCTTACCTGCTAGTGCCCAGCCTGTGCGTCAGCCCCGCTCCCAGCCCTGGGCCAGGCCGTGCGCAGGTCCATCATGTGCAGTCATCAGGGAGGGACATTCGGGGTGCTCGCAGTTCGGGCTACTGTGAGTGAAAGAAGCTGTCAGTCCCGGGCACCCAGCTTTGCTGCTCTGCCCGGCACCCCTGAGAAGGGGCTGGGAGATTACTATCTGTCTTCTCTCTGTCTCCATTTTTCCCTGGGCTTCCCTGTCTCTTGATTGGATGTTAGCAAACATGTTCTCTCCTTATCTCTGTGGTGCTCAGGAAGTCCCAACCGCAGGGCCACGCCCGGAAGGCACCCACGCCATGCCTAGAGCGTCTGCCAAACCGGCTGATGGGTGTCAGCAGGCCCTGATGGTCCGGGCGATCAGCTCTGTGGGCGGTGGGCGCGGCCTTGTTCATCTGCGCGCCGTGGGCGGGAGCTGGTCCGGGAAGCAGGAGTCCAGGCAGAAGGGGTGTCTTATAAGCTGTGTGTTACTTGGAGCACCGGTGGTCGTGGTGATGGGAGGGTGGGCACAGAGGGAGTTCACGAACCTGTAATCATAGGGGCTCCATGCGCAGGCGGTAGCTGCTGTCCCGGTCAGTGAGTCCCGATTCTTTTCACAAAGTTAGACTCGCCTGTCCTGGGACCAGGTGCTGCCAGGGGCAGGCATGGGGACCCTGCATTTCAGGAAAAATGGTTCAGGAGCATACGGATATCTTTACCTCTTTCTCTCTCTTAAAAAATATATATTTTTGTTGATTTCAGAGAGGATGAGAGAGAGAAACATCAATGATGAGAGAGAATCATGGATCGCTGCCTCTTGCTCTCTCCCTACTGGTGACCACAACCCAGACATGTGCCCTGACCGGGAATCGAACCGTGACCTCCTGGTTCATAGGTTGACGCTCACCCACTGAGCCACGCCGGCCGGGCTGCCCCTTTCTCTGTAGCTGTATGTGTACATTAACGTGGAGGCATCTGACCTCTGCTCAGCTGCTCATCTGAATTGTTTTCTGTGGCCCTGAACTGTGCCCTTCTGCAGTCCACGTGGGTAGGATTGTGGCAATGCCAGATCACCCCCCGGGGGTGGGGTGGGGAGGAAGGCCTTCTGGCTGCCTTGGAGGTCAGGTGAGCCGGGCAGAGAGCGTGGCGTCCCCCGGGGCGGGTCACGCCGCTGGCTGTATGACCCCTGGGCAGAGGCAGGCCCTCCCTGTTGCTGTGTCCACTTGGTGGCTCATACAAAGGGCGTGAAGGAAGGGCTCTCTGGCAGAGCCCACTGGTGTCCCTCGGGCAGAGGCCGCCTCTGCCGCCTCGCAGTGTCCCTTGCAAGGAAGCAGGGGTGGCCCACGCGGTTGACCTTCCCTTAGGAGAAAACGGAATTGCAGGATGTGGGCAGCCTCCACCTGGTGGCCCCGCCTCCCTGGAGATGGCGGCCTCGGGCAGTCCGTGACTGGGCTGCGCTGTAGGCGGCGAGGTGCTCTGGCTCCCCCTCTCTCTCGGGGACCTGGCTTGGGGGTCCAGCTGAAAGCGCCACTAGTCCTGGGTCAAAGGGTGGTGTCCGGTCGGGATTTGGCAGGTGCTCCTGTTCCTGTGAAAGCCTCCCCCACCCCCGACACTCGCAGCCCTTCTCCGTGCACTGAGCCAACGTGCGCCGGGCCTGGCGCCCTGCGGACAGCGGTGCCAGGCGGGCCTTTCCCTGCCTGTAAGGAGCGGGAGCCGGCGGGCGCCCAGCCAGCCCCAAGCTGGGATTTTCTGCCTCTGGCAGCGCCGACGGCAGCTGAGCTTGGGGCTGTCCCCTGTTGCCCTGTGCCTGCTGCTTTGGATGCTGTGAACTTTGACCTCGTTGTTCCCCGCATCCAGAGCTGGAGGTGGGTGGAGTGAGGGGTGGGGGCTAGGCTCTGGGGGAGCCAGGGCGGGGCTCACCTCTGCTGGCTGAGCCTCCCAGCCCTGCCTCAGTGTCTCCTTTAGAACTTTTCGGAAGCAGTACCGCCGGGTTAGCAGACGGGAACCGTGTGTGTGTGTGTGTGTGTGTGTGTGTGTGTGTGTGGGCGGGGGGGGGGGGGGCGTGTTGGCAGGCCCCCTGTCTGAGCCGGCGCCCGGTGCTAACACTCCTTTCCATGCGACCCCCAGCCTTCGAGGCTGGTGTGTGTTGCGGGAGTGGAGAGGTGACAGGACTTGCCCAAGGTCATGGACTTGTAAGTGGAGCTGGGATGTGAAACCAGGTCAGACCGAGCCCACGCGTCAGGCACACACGAAGCCGGAGGAGAGCTGCTCGCCCGAGGCTGGGGGCTGGGAGGCCTCTGGGGGAGGCTCTTAGGTTGGACCCCCAGGGCTGAGCAGCAGCTCAGCTTCACATCCGACATCTGTGGAAAAGGAGGGGAGTGGGGGGGTAGCCCTGAGGCAGGCTCAGGGCAGGGCAGTGCCCCTGTGGTCGAAAGGTCAGCCCTCGCCATGTTACCCCTTCTTCCTTGCATTCCACTGGCTCAGAGCCACTGCAGGCCTCTCTGGGTGCTTGCCGACTCCCTAGGGACCTCTGATGGCTCCGGGCCTTGAGTCACCTCCAGTCTACCCGCCACCAGCCACCCAACACACGTCCCTGCTCCCCTTCACTGGGTCTCCATGGCCAACCCGTGGGCAGCCCCTGGGTCCTCCCCAGGACTAACAGCATCGTCCATGAATTGCGATGGGCAAAAGGTTGGGCTGCGCTGGCTTTCAGGGTCAAGTCCAAGGCCCTCAGCCTGGCACGCCGGGCCCTCCGTGCTCTGGTTGGGGGTGCCACCCCAACCTCCTCTCCCATAGACACCCCCCCACCCCCTCACCCAGCACCCTGCCCTCCGGTTCCACCTTCATCCCTCCTGGTGGCCCGTGCATACAGCAGCGGCATCAGGGCGGCCACTGAGGCCTCAGTGATCCCGCACCCCGAGCAGAGGCGCCCAGGAGGCTGCTGGCCGCTTCCGCCTCCCCTGGCTCCTGGGGGCACAGCGAGGGTGCTTGGAGGACACAGTGGGTGCTGGAGGTTTTGGGATAAAAACCACAGAAAACCAAATGCAGAGGTTTCATGCCCTCCAGGAACTTGCTGCCTGGCAGGGCCCTGCCCCAGGCTGTGTGCTTGGCTCCCAAGGGTGAGTCACCATGGAGAACACTTTCCGCCCGGCTGGAGGCGAGTCACGGAGCTGAGCTAGCTCTGGATTCTGCCCTCAAAAGCCATGTTCCAGGCGGCTCATCCCCAACCACGGGGCAGGTCGTGTGTGGGGGGGGGGGAGGCGGGGGGCGGGACGGGGGGGGGGGGGGGGGCCCACAGCCAGGGCGCAGCTTCAGTCCTGGGTCTGCCCTGGCTTTGTTGCTAACTTGCTGTGGGATCTCGGGAAGCCTTTCCCATGTGCTGCGCCTCAGTTTCCTCGTCTACAGAATGAGAGGGTTGGGCTGTCAGGCTCCAACGGGCCCCCTGGAAGGTGGCACAAGGACAGAGCTTGCCCACGGAAAGCCATTGCGTTCCGGTCCCTGGCACACATGGGCGGGCGGCGGTGTGGGCCGCTGGGCACTGCTGAGCGCAGCTGGCCGTGTTCCTGGATTCTTTCATTGTCAAGTGCTGGAGCCTCACTCCCACTGAGGTCCTGTTCCTACGCCCTGCCTAAAACTAGAACTGGGAAACGAGGAGCATTCTTGGTTTGTTCTGGATCAATGATAGCTTCTATGAAAAGCCCCGGGAAGGTGTGGGACCCCTGCTCTGACCTAGCTGGGCACAGTCGAAGGTGCCCAGGGGCATGGGGTTCCTGCCTTCACCATGGAGGTGCCCGGGGGCTGGGTCCCTGCCTTCACCCACGCACATGGGCATAGAGGTGCCCGGGGGCTGGGTCCCTGCCTTCACCCGCGCACATGGGCATGGAGGTGCCCGGGGGCTGGGTCCCTGCCTTCACCCGCGCACATGGGAATGGAGGTGCCTGGTGGGTCCCTGCCTTCACCCGTGCACATAAGAATGGAGGTGCCTGGGGGGGGGGGTCCCTGCCTTCACCCGCGCACATGGGCATAGAGGTGCCTGGGGGGTCCCTGCCTTCACCCACGCACATGGGCATGGAGGTGCCTGGTGGGTCCCTGCCTTCACCCGTGCACATAAGAATGGAGGTGCCTGGGGGGGGGGGGGTCCCTGCCTTCACCTGCGCACATGGGCATAGAGGTGCCCGGGGACTGGGTCCCTGCCTTCACCCGCGCACATGGGCATGGAGGTGCCTGGGCGCAGGTGGAGCAGGAGCCTGCACCTAGACAGCCTGTCAGTACTGAGCGGGCCTGGGAAGAGGTTCCCCACAGAATCACTTGTTAGCGCAGGAGCTTGTGTTGGCCTTGCCTCCAGCAGCCTCCCGGGAGGCGGGACTTCTGACCAGCCCCAGCCCCGGGGGAGGGGGAGCGGGAAGAAGAGGCCCAGTTGATAGGCACAGCCCTCCCTGACCCTGGGACACTCTGGCATTTAATTTTTGACTGAACAGCTGAGGCCCTTGGGCAGAGTCCTCCTGCCCGACCGGGGAAGGTCAGGCCTGCTCTGTCTGCAAGAGAAAGCGAGAAAAATAAAGTCATTGTCTTTTTAGTGGTTGAGCCATTAAAAGTAAACTCCCTGTTCCCATAGCAACCTTTTCTGATTGTTCCCCGATCTCGGCACCTCTGCTTTAAAACTGTGTTCATCACAGCAGGACTTAGAGGCAGCCTCCAAGGTCATGCGTCTGGCTTTAAAGAATGTTTGCCGGGCCCTAGCTGGTTTGGCTCAGTGCATAGAGTGCTGGCCTGTGGACTCAAGGGTCCTGGGTTCGATTCCGGTCAAGGGCACATGACCGGGTTGTGGGCTCGATCCCCAGTAGGGGCCATGCAGGAGGCAGCCAATCAATGATTCTCATCATTGATGTTTCTATTTCTCTCTTCCTCTCCCTTCCTCTCTGAAATCAATAAAAATATATTTTAAAAAATAGAATGTTTCCCATTTTCCCCCCTCACTGCTTCATCTCCTTTTCTTTTTTAAATCAGAGCAGGGATTGGCAATCTATGATTTGTGGGCCAGATCCGACCCACTGCCTGTTTTTTTTGAATAAAGTTTTATTGAGACACAGCTGTGTCCATCGTTTGCAGTTGTCCAGGGCTGCATTTGTACTGCAGTGGCAGTTCCGTTGTGACAGAGAAGTACCCACAAAGCCAAAAGTGCTTCCTCTCTGGCCCTTTGTGAGCGTGACAACCAGGCGCTCCCTGCAGGATGGCAGGGGCCTGATTGGCTGAACCCGACTCAGGACACACGACAAGGAGGAGGCCTGGTGATGACGACGAGGGAACGCTTCCCGCCTGTGCCACGGCCAGCCTTGTTTTCAGAGGGCCGACACCTGCGTGGGTGGGCTCCGTCCCGGATTTAGAAATGGACTCACCCACTGGAAGCCTGGCCATTCGGTCAATAGCCGTTACGGAGTCTCCCCAAGATGCTGGGCGCCAGGATGGAGGACTGAACGGGACACTCCAGGGGTCCCCAGGACACAGAGGCCGCTGCACCGTGAGGCTGTGGGGAGGGTGTTAGGACTGAGGGGTGTACAGGTGGGTGCTGCAGGGGAGGGAGAAAGGCCTAATCCAGCTTTAAGGGTGGGGGTAGGGGCAGGGAAACATCTGAAATCACATGGGCAGGCCGTGTGAAAGCAGGGAGCAGGCGGTGTGTGGTGGCCGGTGCCAGGGTTGGGGCAGTGCCTGGAGGTGGTCCCACAGGTGGCCGTGCCCTTGGCATTCCCCCTCCTTCTTGGCATGACAGGGCTCAGGGCTCCCCCAGCTCTGCTCTCCTGCCCCTGGTCAGGCAGCCACCCCGGGTCTCTGCACTCCCAGCTCAGGCTCAGTGCCCCCACCCTGGGTGTCCATCAGACGCCCCTGGAACCTAAAGGGCATCCAGCTGTGCAAATGCCTCCCACATGTGTCTCCCGTAGGAAGCAGGCAAGAGCCCCTTGTAATTCATGCCTGAGGGGTGTACAGGTGGGTGCTGCAGGGGAGGGAGAAAGGCCTAATCCAGAGCCCTGTCATGCCTGCTTCTCGGAGATGATAGTTCACAGCCCCCGAGGGTGAGGAAGAGCCAGGCAGGACCTGGGGAATGTGCAGAAGCCCTGGGGTCACATGGTGGAGGGCCCTTTAGGGCTCTGAGGACATGATGCCCACTCCTGCTGCCCTCTCTGGGGGCTCTCCACACAGGCAGGATCCTTTGCGATATTTATATCCCTCTGCTGTTTTGAACTACTTTTAATCCTCTTCGGGGTGACATACTTCAATAGCGGCGCTCTGGGGCCTTCTAGTGGAGAACTGGGGCGAGGGGTGGAGAGGGGCACGGAGATGACCTGCCAGTTTGGTGGTGAAATGACGTAACCTCAGAGGGCGTCCTCCACTCACCCCTGCCCTTCATGCCATCAGGCCTGGCCCTGAGTCCCACGTACGCCTGTCTGCTCTTGCCCGCTCTTGTGAGCACCCTACCGTCATGGCCGGGACCTGGTTTCCCACCTCCGTGCCTCCACTCTTGCGTCAGCCCTGCAGCCTAGAGATCTTCCTCTCTTCATGGCTCAGGAAGAAGCCTACTGTGTGCTCTGGCCCCTCACTTCTCCAGGCTTCCTGGAATGAACCAGACGCAGCTGCACCCAGGTCTCCTCTTTCCCCCACAGGCCACGCCCTTTCTCCGCCCAGCACCTTTGTCTGCAAGGCTCCTCCTGCAGAAAATGGCCATGACTGCCCTGAGGGTGGTCTCCCAGAAGCCCCGCCTGCGCTCCGCTGGGTGGATTTCACAGCGGCCTCCCCTGGACTCTGTGGGGCCCACCTCCGAGTAGGTCCCCAAGAGAAGTAGGTCTTCTCAACTGTTGGCCAAAATTGTGCCCCCAACGATGACCACAGCCTAATCCCCAGAACCTAAGAATATGGTAGCTGACTTGGTAACAGGGACTTTGCAGATGCAGTTAAGTGAGCGATGCTGACATGGGGGATGACCTTGGGTTACCCAGGTGTTGGGTTAACACCAGCACCCCTATAAGAACGAGGAGGGGCAGCGGGGGCGGAAGGTGTGCGAGGGAAACTGGACGGAATGATGCCGCTGCGGGAGGAGGCCCTGAGCCGAGGCGTGCCGGCCGCTTCCTGCGGGAAGAGAGGAGGGAACAGATGCCCTCCTGGAGTCCCCAGAGGAACGCGGCTCTGCCCGCAATGTGACGTGAGCCCGTCAAACCCATTTGGGACGCCTGGGCCATGAGAATCAGTTCTTGTTGTTTTAAGCCACTGAGGATGTGGTCACCTGTCACAGCAGCAGCAGGAATCTAACGTGCGAGTGAATTACAAGGGGCTCTTGCCTGCTTCCTACGGGAGACACATGTGGGAGGCATTTGCACAGCTGGATGCCCTTTAGGTTCCAGGGGCGTCTGATGGACACCCAGGGTGGGGGCACTGAGCCTGAGCTGGGAGTGCAGAGACCCGGGGCGGCTGCCTGACCAGGGTCAGGAGAGCAGAGCTGGGGGACAGGCGAGGGGGCCCGCCGGGTCAACAGAGACTCTTTGCCCAGGAGTCCAAATGCAGTGGAGTGTGATCTGAGATACACGCAGGACGCAGAATCACCAGGAGCCGACGTCACAGGACCCTGCCTAGGCTCTGTGGTCCTCATCCTGCGTCACACTGTGGCGACGACGACCACACAGCACGCCGTCTCCGTTATGTCATTTGATTCTCCCGTGACCCTCTGCGGTTGCTGTCATGTCCCCACTTTGCAGACAGAGACACTGAGGCCCGGCAGAGCTCAGCCACGCTGCCCTGCCCCGCAGCTAGTGAGCGGACGTCTGAGGTTTCACGCGCACGCTGGCGTCTGAGACCCCGGCCCCCCGACAGCCAGTGGCACCTGCTGGAGGCTGGTCAGGACAGGGGGCTCACTTTCCTACCGGCGCCGGGACTGTGTGGGCTCTTCTCGGCACAGCCGGCTGGCCGTGAGCTCGACTCTGATCCGAAACAAAACAAAACGTGATACCTTCCCCATCAAAGCTGAGGGCCTGGGCCTCGGAGGCGGGGCGTTGGCAGGCCTGGCGATGGCCTGTTGGGGTCCTGCGGGCAAGTGCCAGGAAAGGGCATCTGATGGCCTAGCTGGGCATTGGATGAAGGGGACAAGGCCCCACAAAGCCGGTGGGGTGATGGGCTGGCAGAGGAGTCGGACCGCAGTGACCCTCGATGCACTGTGACTGACAGGCGGGCACTGCTGTCCGCACTGGCTTGTTTCCCTGTGGGTTTGCCCGAGGGGACCAGAAGCCCCCCTGGGTTGGGTGCTGGGCCTGTCCTGCCCACCACGGGTCCTTGGTGCGACCTGCTGCGTCTCTGGAAGTGAAGAAGGGCCCAGCCCACCCTCCTGCCTTGGGCTCCCCGTGTGTTTAGTTTCCCTGTTGAATATGAGTGCACAGTCACAGGGCAAGGCAGAGCCGGAGGCCTGGCCGCTCCGGGGGTTCAGGTCCAGCCTGTTTGGAAACAGGCACTAGCGTAGGTGTCGGAGCCGGGGGTACCTTCTCAGTGAGAGGGAACAAGCCCAACCCCGCGTGGTGGGTAGAACACTCGGGGATGTCGCAGGTCTCCAGCAGTGTCTGTGTCCCCTTCCCTTGTCGTTCCACGTCATCCATACCCATAGTCCCCCAGGTTTGCAGGACAAACTCGGGGTCCCCACGTGGCCCGTTTGCTGCGGGCATCGATCGCTGGCAGGTCTTCTGAGCCGAGGATGTTGGTGTTTTCCTCTGTGTCTGAGGAACATGCCCGCGGCACTCCGTCCTGCCTTTTTCGTTCTGGCTCCGGTTTCTTGCTGTGGAAGGTGAGGCTGTGGGTCTCCTCTTGACCCCTCTAGCTTCTCCCACGTGCCCCATAGATTCACATCCTGATCTGGTGAGATCGGTGATCGGGTTCACACGGTCACTGCTAAGCCAGCACCCTCCCGAGCTCAGCCGCGGAGTGAACGATGCTCCCTTCTCCCTCCCTGCTCCCCTCTGGTGTCTGTGGAGCTGGAAGTCCCCTGAAGTTGATGGTGTAGGTGCTTACTGTTCACCCCAAACTCTATGCTGGTGTCTAGAGAACCCCTGGTTGTCAGGGGCACCAGGTAAATTCCGTTTCCTCTTCTTGAGCGCGTTGGGGCCTGGGCCTGCTGCCCACCACACCTGGGCCTGGCTGCTACCGGGCCCTCCGTTCCCGTCACCTGGAACTCCCCTCACTGTCTCCTGGCTCAGATCTCCCAGTTCCTGTCTCCCTGGGACGGCCCAGCCCCTCAAATGCAGGAGCATCTGCTTCTGAAGAAGGGAAGTCGAGGGAAGTGCTCTGAGACCGTGCACACGGGAAAATGACTCTATTCTCTGCTTCTCCGTTGCTAGACCAGCCGGGCACCAGTTCAAGGCGGGAGTCGTCGCGGGCCCGAATGGTGGCGGGGTTGTGGTTGGGGAGAGTGGCCATGCCCGGTCCGTGGTGTGCCCGGCTTTGTTCTCTCTGGAAGTGAATAAGGTCCCGTTTTTGTCTTCAGCGCCTGAGACCTCAGGGTGACCGCCTTGTGCTGGTCTCTTCTCACCCATTAGCTGAGCAGCATGTGGAACCGTGCCCTGTGGCTCTGGGGAATGTTCTTGGGCTATTCCAGCATGATTTCTGCTCCCGGGCTTTCCCTAATCTGCCAGAACCCCTTTATTTGGGTCTTGGTCCTGGCGGACCGATCCTCTAACATTCTTACCTTTTCCATTTCACATCCCTTTGGCATTTTTCTCCACTTTCTGGGAGATGTCCTGTCTCCCACTCCCTTTTTTATCTACCACGCTGTTCATTCACACACGTTCTCTCTGATTCTCGAGAGAAGCCCAGTCGTGCTGCAGGGCTGCGGTGCCTTCCCTCACACGCCGACGTGCCGAGGTGCCGAGGATGGGCAGGGGCTGGGGACGCTGTGGAAGGCAAGCGGCCGAGAGCACGGAGCCCACGGCCTGGTTGGAATCCCGGCTCTGCTCCTTCCGGGGTTTGTGACTTCGGTGAGTTGTTTAGCCTCGATATTCTTCAGACACCGCGTCTGTCAATGAGGGTAATGGGGCTGAGCTCTGCCTCCAGAGCTGTGACGACACAGGAGCTGCTGGAGGGGAAGGGCCTGGCCCGGCGGCACCCACTGGGTGTGCTGAGGGCCTGTCCTCTGCCCTCGCTCTGCACGTGCGCGTGGCCGGGAGCGGTCGTGGCGGAGGTTCTTTCTTTACTGTTTCGTGGTCCTGGGTTGTCCTCCTGTTTAGAGTTGGGGACTGAAATGTGTCCTGCAGGCTCTAAGCGCAGGGGTGGGAGCGTCTGGCCAGCAGATTGTTTATATATATTTCATTGATTTCAGAGAGGAAGGGAGAGGGAGAGAGAGATAAAACATCCATGATGAGAGAGAGTCATCGATCGGCTGCCTCCTGCATGCCCCCTACCGGGGATCGAACCTGCAACACGGGCATGTGCCCTTGACTGGAATCGAACCTGGGACCCTTCAGTCTACAGGCTGATGCTCTATTCACTGAACCAAACCAGCTAGGGCTCTAACGGCTCTTTCTTCAGCCACATACTCTGGTTACCTGGGGCCAGGGGCCCAAGGCCTGGGGGCCAGTCCAGGTGGGGTGTAGCCGTAGAGGTGGAGGCTTCCTCTAAGGAACTTGCCCGTGGGTCCTCCCAGGCCTCAGATCCTGTAGGTGTGTGACTAGCTCCTCCGGGCGGGGCAGGTGGGCTGGGCAGGTGGGCTTTCATGGGCCCCGCACTGCGCGTCATCGCTCCCGTCCTGGCCTGTTCTTGAATGAAGCTGCAGCCTGTGGGACACTCTGGCAGAGAGAAAACCAACCCACTGGCAGAGCAGCGCTGTCGGTCGGTGTCGACACTGTGAGGTCAGAGCCCAGCCCAGCCCAGCCCAGAGCCACAGGCTCCCTGGGGCCGAACTGGCTGGCGCTAGCTTTTCAAGTCGAGCTGTGCTTGTGGCCAGATTAAGGCCGACTTTTCTCGATCTTCCAGATCTCTGCCTGGGTTGGCTCATGGGGCGGGGGGGGGGGGGGGGAGGGGGGGAATGCCGTGGACACGCCCTTTAGATATTCCAGCCACGACCCAGTCAATCCGTCACCCTCCAGGTCCCCTGAACTGATGCCCTTTTATCCAGACGTCCTTGTCGAGCAAACGCAGCCGATCAATAAGAACAGAACCAGACCCTGGAGAGCCCGCCTGGCCGCAGTGGAGAGAGGAGGCGTGTGCAGCCGGGGGTGGGCTTGATGTTTTGCACCGTCACGTGTGGCTTCGGAGCGTGAGCCGATGGACACGTCCCTGTGCAGTTCGGCTCTCGTCGCTCTGTAACGGGACTTGCGTAATAGCGACGCCCGCCCGGGGTTGTCTGGGAGAGTCAATGAAATCGTGAATTCTGAGTGTCCAAAGCTCATTGGGATAAATGTTTCTTTAAAGTAGAAGGGGAGCCCTAGCTGGCCCGGCTCAGGGGATAGAACATCGGCCCTTGGACCGAAGGGTCCTGGGTTTGATTCCGGTCAAGGGCACCTACCTTGGTTGCAGGCTCCTCCCCGGTCTCAGCCGTGGTGAAGGCAGGAGGCAACCAATCCATGCGTCTCTCTCACATCAATGTTTCTCTCTCTCAGTCTCTCCTCCACTCTCTCTAAAAGTCAATGGAAAGATATCCTTGGGTGAGGATTAACAACATAAATAGATACATGAAGGAGGAGGGGAGTTCCTTGGGCATGGTGGCCGATAACTTGGTAGGGATTCAGCTGACTGATGTGCATGCGTCCAGCTGTTAGTTCCTGTATGAGGTCCGGTTTAGTGTCACCTTGTGGAGCCCACGGCAGTAGCTGAGAAGCCCTCAGTGAGCTGTCCGGTGGAGGCTGGGGGTCCATTGGAGATAGGAAGGGTGATGGGTTGAGCCACCCAGCCAGGTCCTGCAGCAGGACTGGTGTTGGGTGGGGATTGGAGGGGGTGGGGATTGGAGGAGGCAGGGATGGGCAGGGTGGGCAGGCAGGTGAGTGAAGCCATGTCTGAGCCACAGTGCGGAGAGGGGATGGGCTGGGCTCCTCCCAGGCGGGAAGAGGCCTGGAGGGGCGGTGGGAGCAGGTCCTCGTCAGTAATGGGTGGCCTGCGGGCTCCTTTCCCCGGCTGCTGCTCACCCAGGCCGAATTAGCAGGTGACGTGTATGCAGACGAAAGGGGAAAACCGCTTCTCCAAAGAGCCGCCTCCGCTCTCGGACACACCGAGCTGTGATGACGATGGCGTGTGTCCCTCTCGCGGAAGGCTCTCTGATTCGGAGCTCCAGCTTCGAGGCTCTTGGAAATCAACAGTGGATGTGCCGGTTGTTCTGTGAATCGCGTCCATTGTGACCGAATTCTCTCCGGTTGTTGGAAGAACCCGGCAGAGCAGCCTGACCCTGGGTGACCCTTTTGGATTATCCTCCAGAAAGTGACTCATGTGTCAGGTGCAGATGCTGCAACTTTTAAAAAAATATGTATCTTTATTGATTTCAAAGAGGAAGAAAGAGGGAGAGAGAGAGAGAAACAGCAATGCTGAGAGAGAATCATGGATCGGCTGCCTCCTGCACGCCCCACACTAGGGATGGAGTCCACAAACCTGGGCATGTGCCCCAATCAGGAATCCAACAGTGAACCCCTGGTTCGTGGGTTGATGCTCAATCCCTGAGCCACGCCGTCTGGGCGATGCTGCCTCTTTATTTCTGTTTTCTCTCTGAGACAGACCGATCGGAGCCCGCTGATTTCGGAGTTAATGTCATCAGCAGCCTCTGGAGTGTGTGCTTGGCGTCGGGCAGGCTCCCAGGCCCCGGTCAGAGGTGGACCCAGCCTCCTCCACGGCGGGGCCTCGGTGCCCACGGTCCCACTGGGATGGGGGACAGCCGGATGGCGGACTGTGGACCCCACGGGGTGCCGAGGAGGACCTTCAGACGAGGTGGCAGTTCAGGTTGAAATGCGAAGACTGCCTGGAGGGGGAGGGGGACGTTCCCTGCAGAGGCAGCTGTGGGCCCAGGCGCCGAGGTGGACGGAGGTGGTCAGGGACACGGCTGCCCGGCTGGAGCCCACAGAGGTCGCGTCAGGGGCTGTGTGAGACCTGAGCCCAGGGCGCAGAGCCCTGAGCCGCCAGGAGAGGACGAGTGTGTCTTTGGAGTTGCAAGTAGAGCTGCTGGATTTTTCCCACTCGGCCAAGCCATAGACGGGGGTTCCCGGCTGTTATCAGAGGGGCCGCAAGGTTTATGATTCGCCTCCTTTAACGTAGGCTCAGCTGCATCGACCTATGACCCAGTAGGTCACGGTTAGATTCCCGGTCAGGGCACATGCCTGGGTTGTGGGCTCCTGTGTAGATGTGTATGTTCCCTCACGTCCCGCTTGGTTCAGGGTTCAGGATCTGGAAGAGGGGCCGCACACAAATTTGGAAATTGGGGACCAGGCGAGAGCCCATCCCAAGAGGACGGACTCCGCTGGTGCTCAGGCCTCGCCATCTTTTTATTGAGTTTGGGGTCCACCCATAGCCCTTAGGCAGGCAATTCCAGGATCAGGCAGACTGTCTTATCAGTGAGGATTTACATGGCTATCTGGTGGGGAAGTTGCTTCAGCTACCATTGTCTGGACTAAACAGTGGGTGCACAGCCCTGACCTTTGCCAGGGCTCAAGGGTCGCCAGCCTTCGGGGCTCCTGTCCACACCTCTCTGCCAGTGAAGGCAATGGGGGCTTCCCACAGGCTCCATCCCTAGTAGGGGGCCTGCAGGAGGCAGCCGATCCATGATTCTCTCTCATCAATGATGTTTCTCTCTCTCTCCCTCCCTCTCTGAAATCAATAAAAATATAGTAAAAAAAAATAAGAATAAAATAGGCTTAGCTGTGTAGAGGTGCCCCCCCCCCCCCCCCCCCCACTCATAGCCATGGGTTGGCTCAGATGCTGGCCCATGGCGTTGGGGGCTCCTGTTTCATGCTCTGTGTGTTTGGGGTACAGCAGGTTCTAGTGCCCGTGGCTGTGTCCTCCCTTCCCTCATGTCCATCTCTCTTTGCCTTTTCCTGCTCCTTTCGAAGTCCAGGCAGATCTGCCCCTCCTACGCTCCCTAGTCCCCTCCCCCCTGTCCCCCAGCGGAGGGACCGCTCCCTCCCAGCATGACTCTTCCGGGTTGGGGATGATTAAAGTGTGGACGATGGTGTGGATGATGATATCACCAGCATGTCCCCTATTGAATACCTACTATGTGCCAGGAACGCTGTTTGGTGATAAGATATCCTCTGTCTTCAATGTGGTGGTTCCGTGACTTTATTCATCAAAACTCACAGAACTATACACAGGGCGAGGGTGACGTTTGGTCTGTGTGAGCTACGCCTCCGTAAATCTAAGGCGACAGGAGAGCGGGGACTGCTGGTGGCTGAGAAGCTCCCGGTCCCACCTGTTTGGTGACACTGCGTGTCCATTGAAACAGGCCCGCACAAAAGGGGCTTTTTGCTGGCTCTGTGACCACCGATGCAAGTCTGTACCGTCTCACTGATCTTTGAAATCTCTTCCCCATAAAAGCCACAGGAATCCCACTGAGCCCGGGCATAGATTTCCCTTGTAAATGAGACTTTACAGACTCCTTTCAAGCCCAGTAAAGTGAGACCTGCCGGGGGAGCCACAGGGAGGAGTCGGACCGCCACCATTTCAATCTGGCCCCGTGGGCACCGAGCCCAGAGGACCCCCCCTCGCGCCTCCCCTCTCCCTGCTCCCCGAAGCACACCAGCTGGCCTGCCTCTACTTTCTCCCCCTCTGAGAGGCAGACCTGGGGGAACTCGGACTCATTCTTGATTAGAGTCAGCTGTGAGTTACAGAAAGTCCCAAATAACTGTGTCCTAAACATCTGCATTCTGTACAGTCAGTTCAAAGCTGGTATGGCAACTGTGAGGGACCCCGGCTCCCTTGCTCAGAGTACTGCCATCCCCCCGTGTGGCTTGTGACCTCGTGGCCCAGGAGGGCTGCGAACGCTCCAGCCATTACATTAAGTTTCAGGCAGCAGGAAGGAGGAAGGGACAGTAAAGAAGGGTCCAGGGTGAATGCTAGCTCTGCTAATGCCTCTGGCATTTCCGCTCACACCTGTTGGCCAGCACTTGGTCCTGTACTTGCGAATAACTGTGAGGGAGGCTGAGAAGTAGTCTATAGTGCCCACCTAAGAACGGGTGGTTCTCCTTCAGGGAAGGAAAGAGAGAACAGGCCTTTGGGGTGGGGAAGACAACCAGTAGTCTCTGCTATAACACCCAGTTCTGCCATGTTTTTGCTCTGGAGCCTTGGGCCAGTCTCCAGCCTCTTTCGGTCTTAGTTTTCCTATCTGTGAAATGGGCACAGTGACGCCTTTCTCTCTAGCTTGTTATGGAAACTAAAGAGAGACTGTGGATATGACCCTTGGGGTGCTCAGTTTCCCCATGATGGCCATGTCTAGGACTCCCACTGTTAGCTATGGGTGACCTCTGCCCTCAGTGTCTCGGCTGAGCGGCACTGGACACACTTTGGAGTCACCCAAGGCCCAGTCATGCAACCGTACTTACTCCACCCTTAGCTCCGACAGGCCCTCGGGCCCAGCCTCTGGCACCACCACTGTCTGCTCCGCAGAGGCACTGAGCGCGGTGCCTTTCTGTGCGCGGCACCGTGATGTGACTGTCCCCTTTGGCAGCGGGGAGCCTGAGCGCTGAGCGGATTAGGCGCCTGTCCAAGGTCCCATGGCCAGTGGGAGGCGGCTCTGAGACCAGGCAGTGTGGGGCCTGGGCTGCCGACGCCCACACCTTCGTGCAGGGACAGACTGTGCACGCCAGGGCAGAACGGCGGGGCAGTGGGCAGATGCATTCCATGGGGCCGCGGATCCCCAAGATGGACGTCCCTTTGAAAGGAGAGCTTCCCAGTAGCGAGCTGGACTGAAGGGAGAGGGAGCGCCCCCAGGCATCGGGAAAAGGTGGCGATAATGGAGAGAGGTGCGCCCACGGGGATGGTCAGGGCGGTCAGGGCGACTTGCTCCGTGTTCCCCTGAACGGTTGGAGTGGGAGTAAGTGCGCATCGGGGGGTGCCATTGGCCGTGAGTGCAGGCTCATGGGAGTCCCCGCCCTGCCGCCGGCCAGCTGCACGGCCTCTGAGCTTCTGCTTTGTTTTTCCCGCATCACGGGCCTGACGCCAGGCTTGGACACACAGGCACGCTCGGGAGGGAGGCGCCTGGCACCCAGTGGCAGCAGCCTGTCCTCCGTTCCACCCATCCTGCCCCCCCCCCACCCCGCCCCAGGCTCTGTGGCCTCCTCTGCGCCCAGGCCAGGGACCCACGGTGCCCGTTCCCTGGAGTCCAGAGCAAGACCTCGTCCTGCCTCCGAACAGGGCAACCAAACAGGGCTACCGTGCCAGGTGGTCAGTGCCCGGGGCCAGCCAGGTCCCCAGGGTGGAGGAGGGGCCGAGCCGCCTGTGCCTCTTCCCTGCAGTCCCCGCCCTCTCGGGGACAGTTCCTTTGAGGTTCTTCAGCAGGCAGGCTGACCATGCTCTCCTGGCTGCTTGGGGAGGGGGTGCCTGGAGAGCTGGGGCAGCCCTTGGTACCAAGCCGTTACCAAGGGCCAGACTTCTCGCCTCTCTCCTCCTTATCTTCTTCCTCCTCCATCTGGGAAATGGCCTGAAGGTGAACTTCTTCACAGGCTTGCAGTGAAACTAAAAGACCATGT
This sequence comes from Myotis yumanensis, assembly GCF_028538775.1. Lineage (NCBI taxonomy): Eukaryota > Metazoa > Chordata > Mammalia > Chiroptera > Vespertilionidae > Myotis > Myotis yumanensis. The sequence continues at coordinate 3,813,369 of NW_027223752.1, read as the reverse complement.
GATTATACGTCGGGCCCCGGCACAGTGCCAGGCACCAGTAAGTGCTCAATAACTGCTTGCCATCGCCATTAGCAATTTCAGTGGGCCGTGTGTTCCGTAGTGAGGGACCCCTCCTTTTTCCCTTTTGTATTCTGATCTCAGAGTTTTCCCACGCCCCAAACAGGGAATGGACTCTCGCCCTTGCTGTGGCTGCACGGGAGTCACCTTATGGTTACGTGGCCGCCGAGCGCCCTCAGTCTCGGTGTTTCGCTGCTTGTGCTGTGTCCCGCTGCGATGACCCCCCTGCACATCCATTCTCGTCCCCGTTTCTGATGATCTTTTAGGACCATCCCAGGATGTAGACATACTGGGTCACAGGCGCTGGGAATTTATTTCTGGGGCGCTGGGTCACGTGAGACCAGGTTGCTTTTCCGGAGGGAGGGAGGGAGGGAGGGACTAGCATCATCTCGCCCCGCCCGCCCCATCACCGACCTGGTGGGGTTGATGTTTCTTTGCAAAGGGGCCCTACCTGGCCATGCCTGTACCTGGGAGCCTGTGGGGGTGAGAGGCGCCCCCTCCTGGCGTTTCCGGGGAGGGTGCGTGTGCCTGGGTGTTTGTTCCTGGCGTGGGCAGCTTGTGATCCCAGTCTTAGCTCGGAGAGGGGCGGCGCTGCAGGGCTGTGGGCTGCAGACTCCTGTGGGCAGGAGGCAGAATCTGTTTACCGAGCCATTGCCTGGCTGCTGGGCCCCTGGAGGGCCAGCCAAGCCCAGGCAGACAGGAAGTGCCCGCCTCCTGCCCAGCCCGTGGGTGTTGTCATCAGTAACCAAGGACACTTCGCAGCCCGGGGCCCTCCAGCTGAAGCCGTTACCAAGGAGGTTCCTTTTCTTCTTTTCTTTTCTTTTCTTTTCTTTTCTTTTCTTTTCTTTTCTTTTCTTTTCTTCTTTTTCCTTTTCTTTTTTCCTGCCTCCCTCTCTCCCTTTTATTAATATGCACTCAAGGATATTTTTTTCCATAGAGAGAGTGCAAGGGAAGGGGAGAGACAGAGAGAGAGAGAAACATCCATGTGAGGGAGACACATTGATTGGTTGCCTCTGCATGCGCCCCAACCAGTGCCAGGGATCAAGCCTGCAGCCGAGGTACATGCCCTTGACCAGAATCAAACCTAGGACCCTTCAGTCGTGGGTGACACTTTATCCACTGAGCCAAGCCAGCTAGGAATCTCTTTTATTTTTCAGTTGTTCTTGTTCTTTTGGAAATTAAGAATCCGCCACAAGAACTTGGGCAGGTGGCTAGGAGGATAGTAATAGTAATAACAACAATGATCACGAGGCATCACCTGCAGCCAGCAGTCCAGGGCCCAGTGCGTTCCCAGTGTTTTCCTGTGACCTCTCCTGTGAGCCCTGGTGCCACGCTCTCCGGGCCCCCGTTTCTCTGCATCATGATTCCTGGGCGGCTGGACCTTCGGGCCCTTTGCCGAATGCCCCCTCCGGGAGCTCTTAGAACCTGAGCAAAATGAAGCCGAACCGATGCAGGGAAAACAACACCTGCTTCACCGACAGGGCACGGAGGCCCAGAGAGGTGAGCTGAGAAGAGGCAGAGCCAGCATCGTACCCAGGTCTGTCTGTCTGTCTGTCCCCCGACCTGAGCTTCCAGCCTCCACCTCCTGCTCCCTTCACACATCCCACGCTGAGGGCGTGCTGCTGTGCACCCGACACCGGGGGCGGGGCGGGGGGGGGGGGGGCGCCGGGGGTGCGTTCTGTGAGCCGCAAGGATGTCTGCATTCGGTGCCTCACAGCCATGAGGCTGGTGTTCGTTCGCTGTGGCCGCTGGAACAAATGAGCTCCTGCATTTCAAACCACCCACCTGCGTCCCCCACATGCCCTGAGGTCCGAAGCTGCTGCAGCCTCTCGGCCAGGGACCAGCCGGGCTGTGTGCCTCCTGGAAGTTCCAGGAGAAAAATCGCTGAGCACGATCAACCGAAGACACCAGTACATGGCGCTGACCCTGTCATGGTCAGGGCGAAGCACTAGTGCCCGCCGTCCGCCACCGTCCGCGAGACGCTGGGCACACTTGGGGCTCCGCGGAGGTGCAGGGAAGCTACAGGAACGCTGTTTCTTTGCCAACAGAACATGTGACGGGCCAGGATGCGAGAGGGGGCGGGGAGAGGTCCCTGCGGACCAGGGATGTCTTGGGGACGCCCTCTGGGGCCAGGGGCAGCCTGTTCGCAGGAGCCTGGGCCATGGAGCAGCCCCTGCTCAGCGGAGGGTTTACAAGGACAAGCGCCGAGGAGAACAGCCTTGGCGTTGAGGCGACTTCTCTTTAATGAGAGGCCTCGCCAGCCTTTCTTCTCTGACGCTGCATCGTGGGAAGCTCTTGTCCCTGAAAGACATTCCCCAAAGGTCGGGAGCTCCGCCCTGAGGGTTTCGTGCCGGGGCTGCTGGGTTTCGCGTCCTCTGCGCGTGTCAGCATTTGCTCGGTGAGGATGCAGCGGGCAGCCCTCCCGTTTAGCTCTGTGCTCCCCGCTGTGAGATTTCACCCGTTTGGCAAGTAAACCAGGTAGATGGACTCAGAGAGGGACTTGCTGAATCACATGCCGCCTTTTCAGCAAGGCCTTCCCCGACACTGTCCTTGGGCCAGGCCCTGGCCGCATCCCGTGGGCTGGCTGGGCCAGATGCCCCGTGTCTCGGGCTGCCCCGTGCCTCGCAGGGTGTTCAGCAGCTGCCCTGTCCACGCCCACTAGAGGCCAGTAGCACCCTCCCCGGTTGTGATGCTCCAAACCCAGTCTAGGAATTGCCACTTGTCCCCTGGGGGCAAAATTGGCCCAGGTTAAGGACACATTTAAGTTTAAATTGGGGAAAGTAAAAATCACCACTTTCTACCCTCCCTCCCTCACCCACAATCTCCCTTCCTCTGTTATTCGTTGTCACTTTAGCCCTCGTCCCCGCTAACAGACTAGACCAGTGGTTCTCAGCCTTCCTAATGCCGCGACCCTTTAGTACAGTTCCTCATGTTGTGGTGACCCCCAACCATAAAATTATTTTCATTGCTACTTCATAACTGTCATTTTGCTACTGTTATGAATTGTAATGTAAATATCTGATATGCAGGATGTTCTCATTGTTACAACTTGAACATAATGAAAGCATAGTGATTAATCACGAAAAATATGTAATTATATATGTGTTTTCCGATGGTCTTAGGCGACCCCTGTGAAAGGGTCGTTTGACCCCCAAAGGGGGTCGCGACCCACAGGTTGAGAACCGCTGGACTAGACGGTTTCCATGGTTATCCACCTGATGCCGGCCTCTCCGGACCCGACTGCAGTCGGCAGAGCCTGTGGGCCACAGCAAGCGTCCACGCGGCTATCCACGGGGCCAGGGGGTCAGGCCTTGGCGGAGGGGAAAGGCGGAATATGAACACAGAGCCCCAGGATGTGTGTCCGCTCTGGCCTGGCTCGGGCCGTCGACCCCCTTTCAGGTCTCCCACGGGAGGGGAGGCGGGTCTCCAACAAACGCCTACACGCTTCCGGGTGAAAGGCCGTGACGCTTCTTGCTCTTCCCCACTTGCGTCTCGTCTGGATGTGGCGGCCCCAGCAGGGCTCCGGTGCCTCCTGTGTCGGTGGCGACCCCTCCCGTGGCTGGCGTGTGGGATGGGTTTCACCAGGAGATAGATGCCTGCTTGCTGCTAGCAGCTGCCAAGAAGGCTGTGTGGGGGGCTGTTGCTATAGAGAAAACCCGATTGTCTGCAGACTCAGATTCATTAAATCAGAACGTCCTCTTTCCCGACGGCTGGAGAAGGCCCGCCTCCCTCCTCCTGCCTGCGTCAGGCTGCTGGGAGGTGACTGCTCGCAGTGCTGAGCTGAGCTTGAAGAGCAAGCCTCGCTCCTCTTGATCCCGACCCCGGCAGCTGCTCGACGCCAGGCTCACTGGGCGGGAAACGAGGCGCCGAGGTGGCGGGAGCAGCTGCAAGTCCTTGCCGACAGGAGGCCCCATTCCCAGGCGGAGCCTTTCTCCTCCAGTGCCCGCACGCGCACCTGCCACAGTGCATACCTGTGTGCGTTAGGCTTCTCCGGAGACGAACCAACAGGATAGGTAGAGAGAGAGAGATGTAGTTTAAGGAATTGGCTCACTCGATCATGGAGGCTGGCCTCACCAAGAGTAGGGTACCTGGAGGTTCAGGGAAGGGTTTCAGTTCAAGTTCAGAGGCCACCTGCGGGCAGAACCCCTTCTTGCTGGAGGGAGCTCGGTCTTTGTTTTATTCAAGACCTTCAACTGATTGGATGAGGCCCACCCACATTTTGTAGGGCAGTCTGCTTTACTCAAAGTCTACTGATTTCTATGTTCATCTCCTCTAGAACAACCTTCTTAGAAACACCCAGAATAATGTGTGACTGAAGATCTGGGTACACGGCCTAGTCAGGTCAACACATAACATCAACGAGCAGACTGCGCGTATTCCAGATGTGCTCACAGCAGCAGCAGGCGGACCTGCCAGGTGCGTGGACGCAGGGAAGCTGGTGTGAGCCTTCCTCCTGGATGTTCTGGGAATGGCATGCCGACCTCTGGGCCTCTGGGCCCAGGTAGAATCCTGGCCTTTCTGCAGCCCCTCCTCCGACTGAGCATGGTATTCCAGTTCTCTCCAAGTTCAAGGCAGGGTGTTGGAAGGGACAACCCCAGGGTTGCACAGCTGCTGAGTGGGAGGCTGGGGCCTGGAGTCCAGGTCTGGCCCGGAGGTCACAGGCTTCCCACCGCTGCACACTGGGCGGGGCGAGGACCTATCAGAATAAGGTGCAGGCTGGGCCCCGCTGGGAATGGTGGTGTTTCACCTGGACTTGCAGAACCTACGGCCGTGATGATGGTGGTGACAATGACAGCGGCAGCCGGCACTTCCTGGGCCTTGGCGTGCCGGCCATTTGTCTCACCTCCTCCCGGGCGCTAACCCATCCAGCCTCATGCCACCCCATGCGGTGGGCACGGCATTTACCCTCCTTCCCAGGAGAGCGAGGCTCTGCATCTGCGACTTCTCCCCAAGGTCTCACTTCTTCTCCCGGCACCTCCCCCGCCACCCGTGGCTCCTCCCGGCTCTGCAGGCCTCTGTCTGGGCAGGGCAGTGCTGTAAGAAGGCGCCACGGCCGGGTGTTCACAAACAACAGAAATGTAATTCTCGCAGTCCTGGGGGCTGGAAGCCCAGGTCAGGACTCCGGCAGGCTCGGTGTCTGTGAGGACCCGCGCCTGGTTCACGATGGCATCTTGTCCCTGTGTCCTCCCCAGGAAGCCCTCTGGGCCCCCTAATGATAAGGGCATGAGGGCTCCACCCTCATGGCCTGGTCACCTCCTCGCACCATCACATTAGGAGTTGGGTTTCAGCATTTGAAACTGGGGGAGACACAGACTTGCAGTCCGCAGCGCTCTCCCCTCCCTTCCAGCTCAGATATCTGATATTCTACATGTGTGTTCACACGCCAAGTAAATGTCCCGGCTTCATGGCTGAAATTCTGGGTTTGGGGTGAAGAGAGCTGGCTCTTTGGTCTCCTCCTGGGCCATGGAGCCCCTGCTCTGGGCGGCGGTGGCCGCTCCGTTCTCTCATCGGTGCCCGGGCCACTCCGGCCTGCTGGGTTCCTGTCCCGGATGAGCCACATGCCCGCCAGGCCACACCCAGAGTGGCGCTCACGGCGAGGTAGCTCAGAGCTGGACTCTGAGGCCCAGCCCTGTCTTCACAGCCCGCCTCCGGGACAAGCAGGTGACCTGGAGCACTGCCCCCAGTCCTCACACCTGCCCGCCTCAGCAGGAAAATGAGGAAAGCATGGCCCATACGCGCGGCCAGGGTGGCTCAGTGGTTGAGCATCTACCCATGAACCAGGAGATCACAGTTCAATTCCTGGTCAGGGCTCCATCCCCAGTAGGGGGAGTGCAGGAGGCAGCCGATCAATGTTTCTCTCTCATCATTGATGATTTTGTCTCTCTCCCTCATCCTTCCTCTCTGAAATCAATAAAAATATATATATATTTTTAAAAGCCCATACCTCAAACTCGGCAAGATTCGATAATATCTGTAAGTCACGAGCCCGTGGCACCGTGCCTGCCTGGCACACAGCAGGCCTCAGCAAACACTGCATTGTTCTTAGTCACTTACCCGATGCCAAGCGGACACCCTCAGCTGACGCTGCTGGCTCTAGGTTAGTGTTCAGGCTGAGCTTGCTGGGCTGTGCCCTGGTCATTGGGATGTGCGTGTCTCTTGTGTAGGGGGCTGGGTTGGTGTTCTGGTGAGCAGACCAGCTGGGCAGAGCTGGTGCTCAGTGGCCAGGCCAAGACCCGGTTCACCCAGGCGGGCCTGGGGCTCCGAGAGAATGTCGGCTTCGGGAGCGACCCCTGAGCCGCGCTGAGAACGGCTTTAATGCTGTTCAACAGGTGATGACGCTGATGCCGACGCCCACACGCTGGGGAGACACGTGGGGAGTTCAGATGGAAGTCCCGGGGCGTTTGGGAGTGGAGATGCGGATGCTGGCCCAGCCCCAGTGCCTGTCAGCCAGGCTTTATGCTGGCTCTCCTGAGCCCTGAGCCCTGAGCCCTGAGCCCTGAGCTGCTCTGCGGACAGATTCCAAGGAAAGTGGGGCGAAGGGGGGGAGCTGCCTGCAGGTCGTCAGGTGTCCCTCCTGCTCGGAGCAGCGTTGATGGATGCTCTCAGAGGCGGGGCTGTGAGAGGACGGTGATGGTTTCCAGGTTCTGGCTGCGGCTGGAAGACGGGCCGTGGGGATCCCGTGTGTCTGGGGCACGCAGGGTGCGGGAGGAGCCAGCACACCTGCAGGCTTGGGATTAAGGCTGGGGTCGGAAGAGCCGCCCTGAGAGCAGTTATGTGCTCTGCTGGGTCCCACGGCAAAGGCTCGGGTCCTGGTGACTCTCAAACTTGTGGAAGTGAACTAGAGCCCGGCCGGCGTGGCTCAGTGGTTGAGCGTCGACCTATGAACCAGGAGGCCACGGTTTGATTCCCAGTCAAGGGCACATGCCCTGGTTTCGGGCTCAATCTCCAGTAGGGGGCATGCAGGAGGCAGCCGATCCATGATGCTCTCTCATCTTTGATGTCTCCCTCTCCCTCTCCCTTCCTCTCTGGAATCAATAAAAATGTATTAAAAAACAAAGAAAGTAAACCAGAGGCTGCTGTCCATTGTGGTCAGTGCTTGTTATTCACGGATTCCATATCTGCCGCTCCCCTACTCACTAAAACTAGCGGAACCCCACCACCCATGCCTCGGGGGCTGTCACGGTCACTCGCAGACACGCACAGAGGCAGCCATCCGAGCCATCGGCTGCACGTGTCCCAGCCGCGATGGTACAGGGCGACAGTCCGGCGTCTCGGGGCAGCTCTCGCTCTGTAAACAAGTCCTCTCTAAGGTTGAGGTTTAGCGCGGGCTGTAGCGTGTCGGTGCTTTTTGTTGGTGAGCGTGCCGTTCACCGCGCAGGGCCGAAAGCTCGAGAGCCGCGATGTGCCTTTCCGAGAACCGTGTGTTAGCTGAGCTTCGTGAGGTGTGAGTTCAGTGCCAATGAGTCAACAATATATAGCGAATAAGGGGTCTTTAGACAGACACACACATAAAGCAACATATGCATTGATCGGCTGACAAACGTGTGGTGTCCAGAGGCTCAGGAGCCTCGCCTGTTTCCCCCGGGAGCACTCATTTAGTATTTACTCATCGGTGTTCGTGGCGACCTTCTAGAATGGTGGTTCTCAACCTTCCTCATGCCGCGACCCTTTAATACAGTTCCTCATGTTGTGACCCAACCATAAAATTATTTTCGTTGCTACTTCATAACTGTAATGTTGCTACTGTTAGGAATCATAATGTAAATATCTGATATGCAGGATGTATTTTCATTGTTACAAATTGAACATAATGAAAGCATAGTGATTAATCACAAAAACAATATGTAATTATATATGTGTTTTCCGATGGTTTTAGGCGACCCCCGTGAAAGGGTCGTTCGACCCCCAAAGGGGTCGCGACCCACAGGTTGAGAACCGCTGTTCTAGAACATAACCACTGTGAATAACCAGAATCAACTCTATTACCTTGGGTCAATAGGGGTACATGGGGTCATGTAGTCACTCAAGACCTGACTCAATGCCGCCGCCTCCAGGAAGCCCCCCAGGGTCTGCCCAGCCCCTAATAACCTTCCCCCTACCCATCATGTCCCACAATATGTTTTATGTTTACCATTGATTTGACACATAACATAGACTGCAAGATATTAGTCTTTTTTTCCCATACGCTTATCTCATCGAGTGACAATATGATGAGCCCCTGAAGCTGGGAATGTGTCGAAGTCTTTGAGCCCTGCTTACAGTAGGCAATACAGTAACCGTACGACTCATTCATTTGATTGGCGTGTTGGATTTGTTCCTGTGATGAACAAGAGGATAGAAGCCTGGATGGGTGAAGGAATGATGTGCTCCTGAAGCCGGGCACCCGTGGGAGGCGGCGAAGCCAGAAGGATGAGGAAGTCATCATACATAGACTCTTGGGTGCTGCAAAGTGGGGAGCAGAGAGGAGCCCCCCACATCTTAGGATGGACAGGACGGCCTCCTGGGGAATTTGACAGTAAATGGAGACGTGCAGGGACTGTGTCCCAGGCAGTGGGGACAGCAAGTGCCAAGGCCTGGAGGCAGGGCGAGCGGGCCTGCTGGGGGGCCACAGAGATGGGCAGCACAAAGGCCACGGCGGCCTGGGGAGTGGGCGAGGGAGGGAGGAGAGCTGGACAGTGGGGGTGCAGGCCCAGGGCCCCTGCTTGTCTATGGAGGATCCTGGGTTCTGCAGGGGGGTTGAGCACTCATGGTTTGTGGTTGGACGATGCTTTTGTCCCTTATTAGCTCAACAGTTGGCACACATCGGGGGGAGCTCTCCACCGTGTGTGGCCGGTGGGCGGGCTCACGGGGCTGCGCAGCCTGTGGTCCTCGGGAGGCCCCGCCCAGGAGGGGAGCCGGGGCGAGACCCACAGAAGTAACTCCGTCCCGCCCCAGCGGCCAGGCCTGGACACAGGCTCCACACAGACCAGGATCCCCTCCTGGCTGCTCCTTCCCTCCCAGTGGTTGGCGCCCCAGGTCCTGTGAAGGCTTGTCCACGCGGCGTGTCGTCCTGCCCTGGCACTGAGGTCGAGCCCGCATGGAGCTCTCAGGTTTGCCCTGTGCCACAGCCAACGTACCATCACCTCACTCCCTCCGGCCCACAGGAGCGCTGTCTGCCCGCTCCCTCTGCTCTCCCAGCCCTGATAGCAGGCCTGCCATTGCTTCCGCTCCAGGCCCAGCAGCAACCCTGAGCACACACACACACACCACACCAGTACACTACACACACATGCACTATACACACCATATACACATACACCCCCCCATACTCCACACACACCACACCCCCCCCACATACACACCCATATTACCATACACAGCAAACACACACCTATACACCACACACATACACACACACACCACACACACCATATACCACACATACACACACACACACCACACACCATATACCACATATACACACACCACACACACACACACCCCACACATACACGCACATATACCACACATACACACACACACATACACACACACACCACACACCATACACCACACACACATACACACACACCACACACACCATATACCACACACACACACACAAACACACACACACCATATACCACACACACCACGCATACACCACACACACCATACACCACACACACCATATACCACACATACACAAACATACACACACACACACACACCCCTCACAGGAGACATGCTCTGTTATCGGCTGCGGCCCAGCCCCCACACGCTGTTTCCTCAGAGACACTTGCTGCCGGCGCCTTCTTCTCCCGCTCGTGCCCCTTTGCTGAGGCCCCGGGGCCTGCGGCTCCAGGCCAGCTCTCATTCATGTCACCCGGGGCCTCTCTGGGCTCCAGGCCACTGCTTCCTCCACACGCCCTCTGGGGGCACCTGCTGACCCACCCTCACTCCCCTCCCTCTTCCCTTGGGTGAGTCCCTCCTGTGGGGCCGGGAAAGCCCCCTTCCCTCCTCCGCTCCTTTTTGGCCAAGAAATCAAGTCAGCAGGAGGCAGCCTGATGAGAGAACGCCGCATTCATATTGTGCAGGGAACCTCGCGTGCATGAGGGGCCAGAGGGAAGGGGGTGAGGTGTATGCGGCGTCCAGAGCTGGCGGTGAGGTGCGGTGCCTGGGCTGCGGGCAACATTGCAGGATGAGGAAGCAGGCTGTGAGAACACAGACGTTTCCTGCCCCCTAGAGAGAGGGAAGAAGCCAGCTCTGACCATCACGCATGGACAAGGCCTGATTAAAATCTCTTAGGTAGAGTCCTAGCTGGTGTGGCTCAGTGGATAGAGCGTCGACCCGCGGACTGAAGGGTCCCGGGTTCAATTCCTGGTCAGGGCACATGCCCGGGTTGCGGGCTCGATCCCAGTGTGGGGTGCGCAGGAGGCAGCCGATCAGTGATTCTCTCTCATTATCGATATTTCCGTCTTTCCCTCTCCCTTCCTTTCTGAAATCATTAAAAATATATTTTTAAAAATCTTTAGACTAGTGACTGCGGGAAGAGCAGAACTTCCTCTTGAACCGGAAGCTTAAAGTAATCTGCACACCACCCAGGCACATCGGGGGCGGCTTGGGCTGGGCCCCCCCCCCCCCCCCCAAGCCTCCCAGCCCTGCACGCAAGGACCCAGGTGGCTCCCCACCGCCCTCTCTTGGCAGTCAGGAAGGAAAGGTGCAAATGCGCCACCTCCTTTTGGAACAGCGTTGCCAAGGAAACCAGGGCTTCCTTGAAGGACCAGCAAAGGGTGGAGAAACTTCTGCAGCTCGTGGGCAGCGTAATTATTAGAACACTAGAGGCCCAGTGCATGAATTTGTGCACCAGTGGGGTCCCTCGGCCTGGCCTGCAGGATCAGCCGAAACTGGCTCTCCAACATCCCCCGAGGGGTCCCGGATTGCAAGAGGGCACAGGCCAGGCCGAGGGACCCCACTGGTGCATGATCGGGGCCAGGGAAGGACTCGAGAGGTTGGCCAGCCAGGGAGGGACCGCAGGAGGGTTCCAGGGTGTGTCTGGCCCTTCTCGCTCAGTCCTGATCAGCTGGACCCCAGCAGCAAGCTAACCTACCAGTTGGAGCGTCTGCCCCCTGGTGGTCAGTGCACGTCATAGCATATCATTAGCATATTACACTTTGACTGGTTGAACAGCCGACTGGACGACCAGACACTTAGCATATTAGGCTTTTATTATATAGGATGAAGAGCAGCTAATGCTGAAGGCCTGCTGATGGCACTGGGCCTTGTGTGTGTAATCTCTCAATCTTATCACACCCTCCGGGGGGCCCAGGTGCGTGTCAGTCATTCCACAACAGGGAGGAGTGAATGCAGAGAGCCTACTCGTTTGCTGGGGCTGCCATGACAAAGAACCACGACTGGTCTTCAACAACAGGAGTCTGTTTTCTCACAGCTCTGGAGTCCAGAGGTCCAAGGTCAAGTTCATCTGGGCTGGTCTCTGATGAGGGCGCCGAGGGAGCAGCTGTCTGTGCCCCGCCTCCCACCATGGCTTGTAGATGCCGTCTTTCCCTGTGTCTTCACACGGTCTCCATGTGCGGGTTTTTTGTTTGTTTTTTAAATATATTTTTATTGTTTTCAGAGAGGATGGGAGAGGCAAGAGAGAAACATCCATGATGAGAGAGAATCACTGATCGGCTGCCTCCCGCACGCCCCACACTGGGGATCGAGCCCGCAACCCAGGCCTGTGCCCTGACCAGGAATTGAACTGTGACCTCCTGGTTCATAGGTTGACGCTCAACTTCTGAGCCACACCAGTTGGGCTCTATGGGCTTTAAGGACACTAGTCACACTGGGTTAGTGTCCCCGCCCCCGCAATGGCCTCATTTTAACTTGCTACCAAAGAGGGTCAGTTCTGAGCACTGGGAGTTGGGATACCAACATGAAACATGTTGAGGGAGCACAGTGCAGCCCCTGAGAGAAGCGCCCCCCCACCCCCCGCCCTGCCCCGACCATGCAGCCAGTGACGGTTTCATAGAGGAACCCCGTTCTGCTGGACTCCAGAGGGGGGGGCAGGGCAGCAGCCTGAGCAGCCACCTCAGAGGCGCCTCCTGGCCCTCGGCTCTGTGGGGTGGGGTGGGCCTTCCTGGAAGAGCTGGAGGAGAATGGAAGATCCATTCTCCCACGTACCTCCATGTCCTTAACTCCGGGGGTCCAGCGTCAATCCCAGACTGTCTGTCTAGTGCACATGCCCAAAGGTACGGTGGAAGAGATTTGGGGTCAAATTCTAGTTCTGAAACTTTCTAGCAGCGTGGCCTTGGGCACGCGCCCCCAGGCTCGCTTCGTCATGGCTGAGGTGGCGATGATGTTACCTGCCTGCTAGGACGCCTGGTGGCACGTGACAGAAATGGAACTGAGCCAATCCAGGCACAAAAGGGGACACCTCCGCCCTGGGGTTCACGGGTGAGATACGGAGCACCTGGCCGGGCAGGGACACAGCGACAAAGGGAACCAGGTTCGGCATCACCAACCGCGCCCATCCTCTGCCTTTTGTCTAATTCTCTCTCGTCCTCTAGACCAGCGGTTCTCAACCTGTGGGTCGCGACCATCGGAAAACACATATAATTACATATTGTTTTTGTGATTAATCACTATGCTTTAATTATGTTCAACTTGTAACAGTGAAATTGGGGGTCACCACAACATGAGGAACTGTGTTAAAGGGTCGCGGCATTAGGAAGGTTGAGAACCACTGCTCTAGAGTGACTTTCTCCACGGAGCAGGCAATGTGGCTGCATCAGCCCTCAAGTTCACATCACAGCCTCGGTCCCGGGAGAGGCGTCCCCAGTGGTCTCTGTGGTTCCCAGTCCACGGCTCCCGGGGAAGAGGCTCCCTGGCTCAGTGGCTCTCATCCTCTCAGCCAGCCGAGCTGTGACGATGGCGGGTTCTGAGCCGAGGCAGGGTCATGGCCTAGACCTGGGGAGTCACGCTGAGGCAGGATCGCTCCATACCCCTCACCGCCCCAGGGCAGGGGCACTCGGAGGCAGGAGGCAGCCTCTGAAAGGGGGAGCTCGCACCGTCCTTGCGAGAATTAATCAAGACGGTGTTCCTGGAGCTCTTAGCCGACAGCCGGCCTCCAGACATGCTAGCGCCCCTCTCCCCTCCCCACCCCCTGTGCAAGTTAATTAAAAGAGATTAATATGAATTAATGAGGTGCAGGCAAAGTATTTTTAACACTAAGCACGTAGAGGTTCCATGGACAATATTTTGCATGGCTGCGGCGGGTGCTTGGCAACGAAGAGCACTTTCCTTTGCAGCTGGCTCCCTTCGCATCCAAGAGAGCGGCTGCAAACCATCCTTTGTGGAGGAGAGAGAGGGGGGACACGACTAAACAGTCACAGGCAGGTAGGTCCTCGTCCACACGCAGCTGGCCACAGGGCCTCACGGGGTGGAGGGAGTACCGCGGGGTGGAGAGAGTACCGCGGGGTGGAGGGAGTACCGCGGGGGTGGAGAGAGTACCGCGGGGCGGAGGGAGTACCTCAGGGTGGAGAGAGTACCGCGGGGTGGAGGGAGTACCGCGGGGTGGAGGGAGTACCGCGGGGTGGAGGGAGTACCTCAGGGTGGAGGGAGTACCGCGGGGTGGAGGGAGTACCTCAGGGTGGAGAGAGTACCGCGGGTGGAGGGAGTACTGCGGGGTGGAGAGAGTACCGCAGGGTGGAGGGAATACCACGAGGTGGAGGGAGCATCGCAGGTGGAGAGAGTACCACGGAGTGGAGGGAGTATCGCAGGTGGAGAGAGTACCATGGAGTGGAGAGAGTACCACGGGGTGGAGGGAGTACCACGGGGTGGAGGGAGCATCAGAGGTGGTGGAGGAAGCATCTCAGGGTGGAGTGAGTACCGCGGGGTGGAGGGAGCATTGAGGGGTGGAGGGAGTACCGTGGGGTGGAGGGAGTACCGCGGAGTGGAGGGAGCATTGCAGGTGGTGGAAGGAGTACCGCGGGGTGGAGGGAGCATTGCAGGTGGTGGAGGGAGCATCTCAGGTGGAGGGTGTACCGCAGGGTGGAGGGAGTATCATGTGGTTTACTCTCGCCCTGGCCTTTGGTTACCCCTCTAACTCCATGCGTCCTGATGTGCGGGATCATGTGAGTAGTGGCCTCACTGTGTATTTGGTCCTGAGGAGCCCTGGGGCCGCTTGGAGGCTGTTACCCAGCTCTGCTCCGCACCCCTCCCTGCCGGAGCGCGGGCGCCACAAGTCTCAGGACCTGCAGTTATTAGTCCCGCTCCAGCCTCCAGGTCCCCGCCCCTCTGCATGGGTGCCCTGTCCGCTTCCCGAGTCCCACAGATCTGCAAGTGCCTGCCCTGCGCACCCAACCCAGGACGCCCCTGGGCGGCGGCCGGATCCTCAGTAGTGCCCGGCCCTGCCTGCCGCCCGGGGTCCTGGGCCAGTGGGCCGGCAGGTGCGGCCTGGGACCCGGTGTTAGGCGGCTGCTCCCCGCACCAGCCCAGACCCACCTTGGTGTCCAGCGGGGGCTCACTTCCATGTGTGAGTGAATGAGGGACCGGGAGCCGGGAGCCTCCTGTCTTCTCTGCTCAGTAAGGGCTCGAGTGACATGTAAGACGTGGAGAGAGGCACAGGCCTCGGGAGCACTCCGCCTGGGCCCGCAGGTGGCATGTGCCCGGCGCCTCCTCGGGAGGAATCCGTGTCCCAAGGGAAGCATGTGCGGGGCCTGGGCCCTGGAAGTACCTGCTGGATCGCAAGGCCACTGGTCGCCGTTTCCTCAAGACTCGCTGTCGCCAAGGAGAGCGGAGTCCCTTCCCGCGGACCGTTCCGAGCCTGCGACTTGCGCACAGACACGGGTTTGAGTGAGAGCCCGAGTCCGCCCTCACCCGCTGCGGGGCCACCGCGGGGAGAAAGCGTGGGCTGTTCCCCAGGGCCCCCCTGTGACCACAGCGCATCCCACGGGCTGTGTGAGGGCAGGCAAGTTCCCTGACCTCTCTGTGCCGCCAGCAGCGTCCTCGTGTTTACAGTGGGCGATAGCACCTGCCTCCGGGCTGAGTGAAGGTGGAAAGCCTCCATGCCGGCCTGCGGAGGAGAGCGCAGTACAGGCGATGGCGGCCGCGCTCCTGGAAGGCCCCACAGGGAGGGACCTGCGAGAAGGAAAGCGGGGCTGGGTGCGGCTGTCGGTCCAGGCGCAGGAACAGGGCACGCGTTTCTCAGGGTCCGAGGCTGGAAGTCCCGGGGGGAGTGCTGGCGGGGCTGGTCCCCCTCGGCCTCTGTCCTCGCTCGCAGATGCCGCCTTCCCGCCGCGTCCTCCCGGGGCTCCTGTGCGCGCCTGGCTCTGGGGTCCTTCTGCGCCCACACTTCCTCCTCTAAGGACGCGGTTAGACCGCGCTCCCAGGCAGCGCATTCGGAGGTGGCAGGGGACACAGCCAGACCCTAGCGAGTTGGATGGCGTGGCTTTTATCGACGTGGGAGCTGGCAGGTGTTTGAGGTGCCCACACACACGCGTGTGTGTGTGCGTGTCCCACATGGCTCTGTTTGGCTCCGGGCAACCCCGTGGTGCCGTGGCCTGTCCCCTCCCCGCACTTGGCAGAGGGGACAGTGAGGGCAGCACTTCCGCCATCACAGAGCTGGACCCTTCACGGTCGGCCGCGTCCGTTTTGACTTTTTAATTAATAAGTGGCTGCTCTCCGTCATGTGCCTGCTGGACACCCCGGGGCTCTTGTGATTTCCGCCCTGGGAGACGACCACCCCGGTCCGCCGGTTTGGGGGCGAGAGCTGGAAGGAAGCGGCGCAGCGCCATAAAGCAGCCCGGAGGGAAGTTATTTTTCAATTAAGTCGGGCTTTGCTGGCTAATCCTCCTCCTCTGGGGGCGCTGAGGGCAGGAAACCTCTCTGTGTGAGGACGCCCAGGCCTGGCTCCGACCCTCGGTTAGAACCTGGCCTGCAGCTTTGAGAGAAGCAGAAGCGAAGGGATGTGTCCCAGCAAAACACAGGCCCGGAGGGTCCCAGCCGCTGCTCAGGAGAACAGCACTGAGCGGCGGGAAGAGGGGTGCTCACCACAGAGGCCCCCCAACTCTCTCCGAGACACCCTCGCTCCGGGATCCAGAGCAAATCTACCTGAGACATTTGGAATTCTTTTTATTGTTTTAGTATGTTTTTATTGATTTTAGAGATGAAGGAAGAGAGAGAAACATTAATGATGAGAGAGGATCATTGGTTGGTTGCCTCCTGTACACCCTACACTGGGGATCGAGCCCACAACCTGGGCATGTGCCCTGACCGGGAATCAAACTGTGATTTCAAGGCTCATAGGTCGACGCTAACCACTGAACACGCCAAACAAGCGGAATTCTTTTTTCTTCTGTGTGATCCGGAGCAGCACTAGTGAATTCCCTCGCCTGTCTGAGCCTCGGTGTCCTCACGTGTAAAATGGGGATACTAACACCGCCTCACAAGCGCCCAGCACTTAATACATACAGGCTCCTAGTTTCACAGTCCAGGGCGCAGGCAGCCCTGGGGATTCTGACAGTGGATGCGCCCTGCTCTCTAACAAGTGAGTTCCGTTTATGGGCTGGGAGACGCTCGGAATCAGACGCGTGAGGAGCAGATGTGCTTTAGCGAGCCCGGAGGCCACTCTCTGTTTTTCTAGGGTCGGTCAGCGAGAATACAGGGTTCATTTATAGCCAGTGACTGGGCCCCATGGCAGAGCTGACATCAGGTGCAGGGGCCCCCGCTCTTTCAGAATGCAGGGTGGTGGGTGGCGGCTGGACCAACATTGTCTACGAGCTGAGAAGGTGGGCGTCACCTGTGGCCCCGCAGACCTTTCCCCCCCCCCCCCCCCCCCCCACGGGGCCACTGTGTGCAGACGCCGAGCGAGGACGCCTGGGAAATAAAAAGCAAGTCAGGAAGCCCAGAGGGTCCGGGGATGCTGGTTCCAGGTGGTCCCCGAGCAGACTTCCTGCGTTGTCACCAAGCACAGCCTCTCCTAATGCCTTTTCAAGATCCCATGGTCTAGCCCCCTTTTCTTTTTTTCTTTGTATTTTTATTGATGTCAGAGAGGAAGGGAGAGGGAGAGAGAAACATCAATGATGAGAAAGAATCATGGATTGGCTGCCTCCTGCACGCCCCACTCTGGGGATTAAGCCCCCAACCTGGCATGTGCCCTGACCGGGAATCGAACTGTGACCTTATAGTTCATAGGTTGATGCTCAACCACTGAGCCACGCGGCCAGGCTGCCCCCTTTTCTGATGCGGGTCCTTCCCCACCCCACCCCCCGCCCCCACTCCACGAGGCCACCCCTGACACATACACAGATTTGTCTCGTTATCTCCGAGGATTGGTCCAGAGCCCCGAGCACTCTGCAGCATTCCCGAGCCCCTGGGTGTCACATGACCTCTTGCGTCCGTGCGTTCTTTGCGCCCTGCGGTTGGAGACAGGCTTCCTGGCCGCCCGGGTGACCTTCCTAAGACTGATCTGCAGGGTTGGGGAGCCTGGATGACACGAGCCAAGCCCTTTGCGCTATCACTGTTTCTCACTTCTCTCTGCGACTCAGCGCCTCTGTTTACTGAGGTTGGCTGGTTTAGGGGCAGAACCTCGATGCTGGGGGAGCATAAAGCAGACAGGCCATCGTGGAAGATGCATTGCCCATGACTTGGCTGCTGAGCCATCTTATCTTGACCTTCTTCTCTGGTTTCGTGAGGGAACAGAGGCGAGCGAGTTGTGCAGCTCATAAAGCGCTGTACACGCGTCAGGCCCCACAGGTTTAGGCATGAAAGTGCTTATTTCTGGAGTATTTACAGACGGCAAAAGCGATGGACTAGCCTGTGCGGCTCAGTGCACCTTCTGTTCACAAACACAGAGGATGGGCTGTAACAGCAGGAAGATGGGGTTGTATCAGCTCGGACTGTGTTCGGCTGCAAGTAACAAGCCCGACATACAGGGACTTCATCCAAGAGGATTTCTTTCTCTCAGACGATGAAGCCCGGGACCAGCAGCCTGGGGCCCTGCAGCGCCATCCAGGTCCTGGCTACCTCTGTCCGCCGCGCCGTCATTCCGAGCATTGGCTGTTGGGTTTTCCAGCTTCACAGCCCATTGCAGGAAGCCACGGGGCTAAAGGAAAAGGGCACACACCAGCATTCTCAACTCCCTCTTACAGAGCACCCCTGAGAGCCCGCCCCCTAACTCCCCTTCCCCTTCATTGGCTGAGCTTTGTCACATGACTATGCCTACTTGCAGGGGAGGCTGGGGAATAATCATTTTTTTAAAGTATTTTTTATTTCTTTTACTTATTTTTTTTAATCCTCACCTGAGGATATTTTTCCATTGATTTTTAGAGAGAGTGGAAAAGAGAGAGAGAGGAAAAGACAGAGAGAAATACCAATGTCAGAGAAATACATCAATTGGTTCCCTCCTGCATGTGCCCCGACCAGGGGAGGAGCCTGCAACTGGAGGTATGTGCCCTTGACCAGAATCGAAGCTGGGACCCTTTGGTTGCAGGCCAACGCTCTATCCACTGAGCCAAACCGGCTAGGGCCGGAATGATAATGTTTAAGATTTTGTATTGGTTCTTAGGAAGGGAGAGAGAAACGTGGATGGGTTGCCTCCTGCATGCCCCCCACTAGGGATTGAACCCAAAACCCTGGGCATGTGCCCTGAGCAGGAATAGAACCAGCAACCTCATGCATGAGTTGATGCCCAACCAACTGAGCCACACTGGCTAGGACAGAATGATCATTTTTAAACTAGGCAGATTGCTGACTCAGCATCAGTATTCTGTTAGTTGAGAAGAAGGGAAGGGTGTCCATTGGGGAGACAACTAGCAGGGTCTGCCATAGTCCACCCCATTAGCCACCCAGCATCCCTCCTCCCTTCTTTTCATATCAGAACTCATTCGCCTTCTTCCCCAGGGAGAGTCACAGTGTCACTGTGTCATCACAGCTGGGGCTCAGAATCCAGGACCATGAGGGGCTATGCCGGTGCCCCATCAAGTTTGAGTGTGTCAGGTTCCAAGCTGTTTGCCCTCCTCCCCCAACACAGTGATGGAGAAGGAGCAAGATTAATAAGATCTATATATATAAAAGGCTAATATGCTATGTCCGACCAACTGACCAGTTGCTATGACGTGCACTGACCACCAGGGGGCAGACGCTCAATGCTGGAGCTGCCGTGACGCGCACTGGCCATTTACAGAGAAACCAGAGAAACGGCACTGTGGACCTGGCGCCCACAAAGCAACACTCAGCTTCCCCCAAATGGGACACAGGCCCGCCACCACCCAGGAGCAACACCCCACCAAATCGCAGCCGACTCTGCCGAGACCCCATAGTGCAAAATGCAGCCCACAGTCCAGCCCAGCCAGGAAATGGTGGCTGTGGGCACTGGGTAACGACGTCATGTAGCAACGCCAGGCTTCCTCTCTGTAGCAACGACTAGCCACGTTGGAGTTTCTTCAGCCCAGGAGCACGACTTGCTTTATAGCCAGGTGGAAACATTTTACACTTTAACCAAATGTTTAAGCGTTTTCCTGTGCCTCATCTCATTTGATCCTCACAGAAGTCCTGGAATAGGTAGATAGGAGACTGGGTGGAATCCTATTTTCTTTTCATTAGCCGGAAAACAGAGATTTAGAAAGCTTGGGAACTTGACCCGACTGAAAAGAAGTAAGAAATGGTGGGCCTTATGACTTTAGGTTTTCTCATTGTGTAGAATATAGTCAAACACTGCTACAGTTAAATATTTTACCCTTTATTCTCCCTGAGTGATCTATAATAATAATCTGCTTTGTGTTGATATTTACTGCTGTATTGCTGATAATTACCTGAAAGAGGAGTTGGGGTGCTTCACTGGGCTGGAAAAAGTTTAGCTAAATCAGAAAGCAGGTCTAATTAAGCAAGTTTATTCTATATCTATAAAAGGCTAAGTTGACTCGCACATGTGCCATATATATAAAGCTCTTGCTGGTGCCAATTGCACACGTGTGTTTCGATCTGCCATTGTCTATCATGAATTTGGTTGACACTTCTATTATAGAGAATGGGCGAATAGCGATATTAAAGTATTTCTTCTAATTAATTTCCTTTCAACGTGCACGAATTTGTGCACCGGGCCACTAGTATAAAAATAACAATAAGCTACTGCCATTCAGGAAAGGTGAGAAAAGATAGGGGCAAGTGACCAGTAGAGCCCACCCCACAGAACACCACATTGCATATACACTATGGCCAGAATCATGTTAAAGCAAGCAAGCAAAAGTTTAAAAAAAGTGTAAAAGGAAAAAAGCTGCCTTGGGATCATTTAATCCATGGGATTCTTTCTTTCCACTGTATGTTTAATTTTTTTCTGTTAGTGGTAAGCTATTAATTACATAAACAAAATTCATTACGCTTTATAAATATTTCCCCCAATGTTGTTGAGGATAATAGCTCAGAAATATTGCACCATGCACAGGGTTGAGTACATAGTCATTTTTTAAAGTAAAACTTAAAATTTCTATGACCTATATGCACATAGTTTTAAAAAAATAAAATAGCCTGGCCGGTGTGGCTCAGTGGTTGAGCATCGACCTATGAACCAGGAGATCATGGTTTGATTCCCAGTCAGGGCACATGCCCGGGTTGTAGGCTCGATCCCAGTAGGGGGCATGCAGGAGGCAGCCGATCCATGATTCTCTCTCATCATTGATGTTTCTATCTCTCTCTCCCTCTCCCTGCTTCTCTGAAATCAATAAAAATATGATTTAAAATTTTTGAATAACTTGAAGATGGGGTCCTTCCCTTGCAGAGGTTGTCGCTTGGAGAGGGAGAACGGGCTGCAGTAGGTGAAGAGGCGCCCGCCCAGCGGCAGGCAGTGTCGCCCAGGCAGTGACCTGAATGGAAGGAGTGAGAATAGTTCTGCTAACGGTTTCTGACTGGTTCCCTGGACGTCCGCGCGTCGCTGTGGTGGATGGTGTCCTGGTCACGGGCGAGGTCAGGAAGCAGTACTGTGTCTCGGGGAGGATGCGGGCTTTGGGGCCCGGCCTGCGGGTGGAACTGGCTCTGCTGCTGACCAGATGGGTGACCTGACTTGTTCCTGCCTTGGTTAGTGCGTCTGTAGAGTGGGAAACAGGACCCTGACCATTAAGCACTCCCTGTTGTTTTTCAACATGTATTGATGCATTTAAATTTCGTATTTCTTCTTGCCCCAATTGTGACATTTTATATTTGCCTAAGAATTTATTTAGTTATGTTTTCAAACATTCAAAATACAATTCCTTTTTAAAAAAACAGTTTGTTTGAATCAGGAGTAAGTAAGGACCAGACATTGCAATCGGTAGGTTTCCCTAAGCCTTTCCTAAAGTACAGGTTTCTCTTCATTTCTTTTTTTCTTTGCAGTTTGCTTGTTAAGGAAATTGGTGAGGGCTTTTAATTGTAATGAACAGAAACAGTTAAGCTACAAAATCGCACTTACGTTAGGAGAAGCACAGGGGTCCCACTGAACCCACAGAACAGGGTGTGGCAGGGCCGAAACCTGCCGTCCCTACCGCCCAACTGCTGGTCCGAGTTTGTACCCTTAGCACTTTCCCCTTTTCTGCAAGACAAGCTGTGAGGTGGTGGAAGCCTGATGGTGGATGGGTACTGAGCTCCTCGTCCTGGGAGGCATTCAAGCAGACGCTGGACGACTGCCTCGATGGCTGCGTTGGGTGGGAGCTACCCTCGGTGTGCAATGACCTCGCCAATCAGAAAACTGATTGGCAGGTGCCCTGCTGGGCAGAATAATTCTGGCTTCCTCTCGGGGCTAAGAAATTGGGGGTGATGACTGTCCTTGAACAAAATTTGATCTACTGGGAACTTTTACCTCCCAAGTAGCCTTGTTTGATTTTTCTAAAACCTGTTTCAACTTAAAAACTTTACGAAAGAAGAAAAAGTATCAAGTGTGATTGTTTGGAGTCATTTTTCCTGTCCATGTCCCCGTTGGATTCTACAAAGGGGGTGTTTAGTTGGGGACGCAGCGGGAGAGGGGTGGGTGATGGGACCTAATTGACGGGGAAAGTTTCCGTTGCTGAAGAAGGAAAGCAAAGGCAAGAATTACTGACAAGTCTGGTTGCCAAATTTGACTTTTCTGACTGGTTTTGGTGGTGGAAGGAGAAAACCCAGTGGATTTCTCGGGCTTGTAGGACGAAACCCTGGTTTTTCTGCTGCGTCTGTTTCCCACACTCCCCTGCTGCCCCTGCATCCGCCGCTGCTCTTCGATTTCCTTAGGACAGTGAACGTCATGCAAACAAACCCACTCCTGGAGCTGAACCCGAATACTCACAGGTGGGCTGAGCAGGGCACAGCCACAGTAAGCTCTAGAAAGCTGCTCAGATCCAGCTGCAGCCACCGCCTGCTCTTATAAAGTTTTATTGGAACACGGCCATGCCCATTTATGCATTGTCTGCCTGCTTCCGACGCTGCGGGGTTGAGCAGTGGTCGGGGACCGTGTGGCCCAGAGTCTAAATCATCTGCTGTCTGACCCTTGGCAGGAAAAGGCCGCGGTTCCCGGTGCCAGCCGAGTGCCAGAATCCCCGCGGAGCCTTCGCGCAATGCAGAGGCCTGGGCCGCCCCGGGTCCGGGCTCCCGTCGTCTAGAGCGGACCCAGGCGTGTGTTAACCTTTCCCCAGGTGACAGTCGTGTGCAGCCGGGCTGAGAATCCCAGGTCTCGTCTCGGTGGGTTTTTTAAGGTTACAGAACCGGAATTGGCCATTCTAAGAGTCCCACCCCGCCAGGGACAATGCTCTGACCTTGATCTCAAGGTCAGAGTGCAGCCTTGAGGCTGAACCACTGTGCTCTGGCCTAAGGGACACCTTGTCATGGTGACTCTCTCCAGGGGCCCCAAGGGCTCATTCCCTGAAGAGGGTTGAAGGTGAGCCCATGACGGAGAGGGAGAGGGAGTGTGTGTGTGTGTGTGTGTGTGTGTACACGCATGAGCATGCATGAGTGCGTACATGTGGATGATTTACGTAAGTAATAACTTGCGCCTGTTTTCAAACAAATGTGTCTCACAAAGGCCCCAGTGGCGTGTGCAGTGCTCGTATGTGCTGTCTTGGCACAGCTCGGTCCCTGGGCTCCGGCTCCGCAACCTCTGTTCTCCTGTTAATTAACATGAAATGTTGGTGACGCGTCAAGCTCCGGGAGAACGTGACACCTCTTGCCTTTCCCCATCACAGTTTCCAGTCCTGCCTCTCCCGCTCAGGGGAGGAATTCAAGGGCCCGTGTCACTTTTTGTTGGCAGGTAGACGTTGTAAATGGGAATTTCACAGTTTGCTTTATCCCTTGCAAATATTAACCACCTTGCAAATATTAACCACGTTGCAAATATTAACCACGTGGCCTTCATGTCTTCTCTCCCAGGAGCTTCCCGGGCCTCCCGCCCTCCCTGCTCTCCAGGAACGCACTCCAGGTCTGTTAGCGAGAGTGACCGGCTCCTCCCGGTTTGCCCGGGGCCGTCCCAGGTTATCACTGAAGTCCTGGGCCAGTTGAGCCAGTTGGTTCACAGGGCTGAGTGGCCTTTGCCTGTAATAAAAATGTTGGTATTCAAAGGGTGAGGGTGGGTGTTTTTAAGACAGACCTTGAAAATGCAAATCAAGGTCATTTGCATGCAAATCAAGGTCGTTTGTATGAAGTGAGTGTTTTCAATGTCCTTTAAAAAAAATAGCTGAAACCAAGAGGTTGGGCTAATGCTTCTGTTTTGGGTTTTTAAAAATATATGTTTATTGATTTCAGAGAGGAAGGGAGAGGGAAAGAGAGAGAAACACCAATGATGAGAGAGAATCATTGATCGGCCGCCTCCTGCATGCCCCACACTGGGGACCGAGCCCGCAATCCAGACATGTGCCCTGACTGGGAATCGAACCGTGACCTCCTGGTTCGAAGGTCGGTGCTCAACCAGTGAGCCCCGCGGGCCGGGCAGCCCGGTGGGCCTGGCTGGGCATGGGCCAATGCTTCTTACCAGGCTTGTTAAGCTCTGTGCCTCAGGGCAGCCCCAGGTCAGCTTCGCTCTGCAGGTGAGCCATCCTGCACGAGCCACTCTCTTCAGGAAGGTTCTTCAGTAAGATTGGCTTTGCAGGGGCTCAGCCTTCCCGTCGTGGTGCCGGGGAGAGGGGCTCGGCTCACAGTGACTATGCTGGGTTGAGTTTTCCCACCGAATGCTGGGGCCAGTGCCTTCCTCTCTGAGACATTCCCCGTCATTCTTGCCTGTCGAGGTTGCCGCGAGGATTCACAGCGGACGTCACGGGAGCCTCCCTGCTTGGAAGGGGCTTGAGAAACGTTGCCTTCCTCCCTTCCTTCCTCGAAGGGGCACCTGGTTCTCACCCCCGGCAGTGTTATTCGCCAGGGTGGGGAACTGCTACAGCAACAACCCAAAATGACGGTGAAGAGGATTTCTCGCTCACCCAGTGGCCCAAGGATGGCATTCCTCGTGGGGCATCTCTACTGGGCGATCCTTGTCCAAGGGGGTCCCGGGAGCCTGGCCTCCTTCCTCCGGTGGCTCTGTCTTCTCCGTCCTTTGCGTTGCCTCTGTGCAGTGGAGCAAGGCACGGAGGATCGCTGGCCCTGTCTGAAGGTGGCATGGCTCGCACCCACCTGTCCACACTGCATCGGCCCAGCTACCTCAAGGGAGGCTGGGAAGTGTGGTTTGGCTGAGTGCCCAGGAGGAAGAGGAAACCAGGTTTGGCGAACGTGTGGTGGTCTCTGTCACAGGAAGTGTGGCTGCCTAACTCGGTGGCTGTGCAGACCCCACGGAACATCTCCCCCCCGCTGGTGACCACCCCTCGACATCTCCAAAGCAGGGTGCTTGCAAGGATGTGGTGATTAGTTGGACCCAGGAAAGGGGCCTGGCTTCACGTGAGCGTAGTCTGGACAAGTGAAACCAATGTCTTCATCACCAGACTTGTCAGAGCCCTGGCTCTCCCACTATAAGTACCCACGGCCGGGAAATGGGCAATATTTCCAGACACAATGGCTCCCCTTAGAGGGCTTTAGCGCTAGTACTCGCAGAACGTGGTTGGGAAAACACTGCTTTAGAAGTTGCTCAAGTTTATATTGAGAAACCAGAACATTTCCAAGAAAACACTGGTATAAAAAAATCACCAAAATGTGCGGTCCCCACCAGGAAGTTGGGTGCCCTAGGGATCGGGATGTCGGGGCCACATGAGGCGAGACTTCCTGATGTGTGAAGAGAGTGTTTTTCTCTCTCCCCTCCTTCCCTTCCCTCTCTCCCTTTCCCTCTTCTGGAGCCTGGGGCTAAGTGTTCTCTGGGGTTGAGCGTCCTCACGGCCTGGGGCCCGGGTGGGTGCGGGCGCCCGGACAACACCCCTGCAGCCCCGTCTCGACCGGCTGCTCACCTCAGGGCCGTCTGCGGGGCTGGCGGTGCCCGGGCTCCCCATCTGGGTGGATGTTAAGGCCCTTTCCCTAAGCTGGGGTTTTATGGCTGGCTGGCGTCATCTGTCATGAATCAAGGTGGGCTGAGGTTTAGCACTGAGGGTAGAGTCGCGCTCGGGAAAAAACTAGAGCAGGTTTTTTATTTTAGTTGCAGGCACCAGCCCTACATATGTCTATGGAGCTTAAAACTTAATTTGGTGTGTAATTGGGACTCGCCCTTTGGAGCCCTGGGTTATGTGTTTTGGAGCAGCTGAGAGGCAGGCAGAGCCGCGGAACGGGGCCTGTTAATTGGTGGCCTCTGGGACCCGTGAGAGAATTGGGTTTAAGTCCCCCATCAGAATGCGTTTGGCAGTTTTATTTGTCTCCGTGGGGGCGAGGAGTGGGAGACCACCGGTCTGTGCGGGCTCGAGCCAGAGCCGGCTGCTCTGTCTTTGTCCCGAGGCCCAGGGTCCGCGCATCCCGGGCCTGTACGAGGGACAAAGGCGCGAAGGTGCGGAGGAGCCGCAGAGGGGGGCGCTGCCTGCTCGGCCGCCAGGACTGCACGCTGGTGTGCAGGAGTCGCCTGCTGCTCCGCCTGCGGTCCCAAGGAGGGTTTTACATTTTATGACCAAAGTCTCGATAAAAGCGACTTGGGTCAGAGCAAACATTCGAGGAGGAAAAACAAAGGAAATTAAATGCAAAAATCACGGCTGGTGCAGACCACATGGAGCCCCGGCTTTAATGCCGCCAGAGCCGACGGGGGAGTGGTCCCCAGGAGTCGGAACCAAAGGACGCCGGCCCGGGATTCCTGCAGCCTGGCCCCTCTCCTGTTTGAAAAGCAATTGCCATTTAATTTGTTTCTGAGTTTTATTTCTCAAGTGAACCAGCATGGGGCCATGTAATGAGGCTGTGTTTCTGGGAGGTGTTGAAAGACGGGAAAGAGCGAAACCACCGGGCAGGGCCTGGCCGGGGGCCTGGCCGCGTCCAGACGGGGTGGCCCCTTCTCCGAGCCGCCCTGGATCCCGGGAGTCCGGTGGCACCGCGGCTGGAGGGGACAGGCCGGGGCCGCCCGGCTGGCTGCCCTGGGCACTGTCCGTGGGCCGTGGGTGCCCATGTATGGGCTGGGGGCAGTCCGGCTGGTGGACTCTTTGCCACCCACCCGCGTGTGGTGGGTAAGGCAGCTGGGATGCATTTGATCCTCAAAACCACTGAAGTCCTATAACGATTCCCACCGTCCTGGGCACTGTAGGGTGTTGAGCAGCGTCCTGGGCCTCTACCCGCTAGGTGCCAGTGGGATGTCCCTCAGTTGTGATCATCAAAAGTGTCTCCAGCCCCTGCCAGTGTGCCCTGGGGGCAGAGTCCCCCCTGGTTGAACTGCCCTGGCCGACCTGCACAGTGTTGGGGCACTGAGGCCAGCAGGCTGGCTGAGGACACCCAGAGGACCCTGCAAACATGGGAGGCACATGAGGCAGCGTCACCCTGGAGCCCGGGTTCAAGTCCTGATCTTCCAGTGAGAGGCACGTTACTGAAGGTCTGTGCCTCAGCCTCCTCCTCTGTGGAATGGGGACAGCTCTAGACCAGCTTCGGGGATGTCAGCGGACAACAGCGTGACGCAGCCCCCACTGCTGCTTTCAGGCCTTCCCAGCGGCTGCACGGGGTGGGCTCCCTAACTCCCAGGTCTCCTCCTGCTCCTCAGCTTCCCTGGGGAGGCGAATGGCTTCCTGTAGTTTGCCCAGAGCCTTCGTCCCGGTGTCGGTCGGGGTCCGTGGGCACCGAGGGTCTGCCCAGCTGATACCCTCCACCTCCTGGACTCTGGCTTGGAGGAGTGAGCACAGAGAGGTGGGGCCTCGATCCTCCCTCCTCCTGCCCTGGCAGCGCCCTGGAGCTGGAAGCAGATGCCCCCACGGACCCACCTGGATGATGTCACAGGGACGGCTCCCTTTGGGATCTCAGTCCTCTCAGGGGAATCCTGACTCATCTCTCAGGATCGGAGACTCCCGACTGCGTTCAGTGACGACAGCCGCTGCCTGCAAGTGCTTGGGCCACAGAAGGAACGGAAGCGACGCTCCTACCTAAGGGATGCACACAGAACCGGAGCCAGCGGGGGTGGCAGTCCGCCCCGCATCCGCAGTGGGCCCCATGCTGCCTGCCGCCTCTCCTGGGCCAGGTGATGTGCCACAGCCTTCCTCCTCTGCCCAAGGGGACCATGGAGCCGTGGCACTTGTCTTCCCAGTTAATACCCGGGTTCCTACACTATGCGCCGTCGTCACCCCCAGCTGGAGTGAGTCAGTAGGTCAATTGGCGGGGGCGGGGGGAGGGGGGTCGTCCAGGGATTAGCCTGTCAGCCGCTGATGCTGTGATCTGTGGGTCCTGCTTCGAGAAACGCTGCGTCGTTCACTGATCACATTGAAATGGTGCGCAGTAATATCTCTCTCCAGCCTTAGCTCCGTGTGTGTGTGTGTGTGTGTGTGTGTGTGTATGCACATGCTTCCGGAAGGATAGGCAATAAAACGTCAATAGTGGTGATCTCTGGGTATGCTGAGAGTTCAAATATTTTAGATATATTTCTACAGTGGGGCCTTGACTTATGAGTTTAATTCATTCCATGACGGAGCTCGTAACTCAAATTACTCGTATGTCAAATCAAAAGGGAACGAGTGAGACACGTGATGCTGGGCTGATGTTGCAGCATTTGCTGTGACGTTCGCTGCGCCAACTAGCGGTGGGGTATCTGAAGCTGGCTCGTACCCCGAATTTTAGCTCGTAACTCAAAGCAAAAATCGGCAGAGAGATGGCTCATATCTCGAAAAACTCGTTAGTCGGGACACTTGTAAGTCAAGGCCCCACTGTATATGCTTTCCTAATGGTTTTAATTGTTTGTGATCAGTGTACAGTTTTTATAAACAGATACAGCCACCAAGCCTTCCTCGTGGGCGGGAAGAGCAGACATTTTACCGAGGAAACATGACAAGGATGTGGTGCGAGGGGACCGTGGGCAGAGGGAGAGGGCCACGCCCGCTGTGTCCCTCCCTCCGTGGCTCCCACCTCCTGAGACAGCTTGCACAGGGGAGACAGGCCCGCCTTCTCATTTCCACACTGTCTGCGTTTGGCAAAGCAGGGACCCCACTCACGCCTGGGGATAGCGATGGTGGGTGAGCAGGAAGGCTGGGCCTCCCTTTCCATCTCTGTCCCCGGAGTCCTGGGCCTGGTGACCTCCTCGCCCACCCTGGCCGGCACTGGGCACCCTGGCCGGCCAGGCAGAGCCGGGGCTGGCCATTTTACAGCACTGTTACTACTCTCGCTGCCCAGGAAACCCACAAAGGGCCCCACAAACGCCGTGTGAGAAGGCCAGACCCTTCCCGGGCAATGGTTTCCTACACCTTTACAACGTGATAGGTGCAGTGGAAAAAAGGGGCCGTTGGCTTTATGGAAACTATATAAAGTTTATGGAGCCTTGGCAGGCCAGAAGTAGCAAAGGCCTGCAGCGGGGGGTGGGGGCTTCGAGGTGGAGAGAGCCCTGAAGGAGCGGCAGACCTGGTGTGGGACACCAGGCACCGCGGCCTGAGGCTGGGCGTGCCCGTGGAGGGGGTGGGGGGCCGGGGAGAGTGGAGGTGATCCGATCGAAGTCTGGGTGAGCGGCACAGTCACCTTCCTTCTGCAGAGGGAGGACTGAGGCAAAGGTTTTTGAAAGCTGTGAACTTGCTCAGGTCGCCCAGCTAATGGCGTGTGGCTCTCATGTGATGGTCCAAATTCACACGCCCTCTCTGCTGTGTACTGAGTGATGTGTCCCAGTTTCAGGTCCAGAAAGTATGGTCTCTGCACCCAGTTTCAGTTTGGGACTCGTCTGTTATTTGTGGTTTAGTCTTTTTTTTTTTTAATGTTTTGATTTTTTAGAGAGGGAGAGGGATAGATAGAACATCGATGAGAAAGAAACATCATTGATAAGCTGCGTACTGCACACCCCCCACCGGGGATGGAGCCCGTGACCCAGGCATGTGCCCTGACCGGGAATCGAACTGGTGGCCTTTTGGTTCTTGGGTCAATGCTCAACCGCTGAGCTACACCGGCCAGGCTGTGGGTTAGTCTTATGGTTCCCTCATAACTTCAGTCACCACCTTGCGCCCCTGTGGGTCAGCTTTGCTGTCCACGCTGAACTGTATGTGCTCAGATTAGCCCACTGGCCATGGCTGGGATGGAAGGAAAGCCTCCCAGAGCTTGGGCCTGGTCAGGGCAGAGTGAGAAACATGTGCTGGTCTTCAGGAGCCCCTCCGTGTCCCACGTGCACCGTGGGGTCCTCTTAGAGTTCCTGGCGGAGCACCCCCGGGGGTCTGAAACCATGTCCTCACCTGGAAACTTCTAATTCATTTCTCCTTACATGTGTGCTCCGTGGTGTCTGTGTTTTCTCTCCTACTTGGCTGTGAATTCTTGGAGTGCTGATTCTGTGAGTGCTTAATTCTTTATCTGATTTTGCCCTTAGGGTCTGGCATAGTTCCTGGCATGTAATAATCATTGAATAAGTATCAGCTGGGAGGAGGCGTGGATGGGTGGATGGATACATGGTGGGGTGGAAGGATGGTTGGAAAGATGGATGGATGGATGGATGGATGGAAAGATGGATGGATGGATACATGGTTGGGTGGAAGGATGGATGGATGATGGATGGATGGATGATACAAGGTTGGAAGGAAAGATGGGTGGGTGGATGGAAAGATGGAAGGATGGATACATGGTTGGGTGGGTGGATGGATGGATGGATGGATGGAAAGATGGAAGGATGGATACGTGGTTGGGTGGAAAGATGGATGGATGGATGAGGCATATATACACTAACAGCCACCTTTCTGCACAGTTAAACCAGCAGCCTAACCCAGGTTCTCTCAGGCTTCCACTGAATGTACTTCTGTTTCATACTTTGCTCTCTCTGACGCCATATGGAGGAACCAGCCTGAGTGCTAGAACGTGTGTATAAATACTTTACAATCCCCATAAACTTGTTTAAAGACAGTTGGGGGCGAAAGTATAAACTGGGGCAGCCTTTTGGGAGGGCAATTTGGAAGTAGCTATTAAAATTTTAAATGTGCCTACCACTAAGACCCAGCAGTTTCACTTCTAGTTGTCAAGCAGGAGACATGTATGCATGCGCTTGTGCACAAAGAGCCACATGCCGGGCGCTTGGACAAGGGTGCTCGTAACGGCGAAAACGGGAAGTAGCTAAGTGCCCATCAACAGAGAGATGGACACCCACCTGTGCAAAAAGCTGCAGAGGCACCAAGGTCTCCAGTGGGGCTTGGGGAGGTGTTTCCGACCTTCTGGAAAGCTCCGAGACTCTGAAGCTCATGCCCTCAGCAGAGGCCCCCCTCCCTACCTCAGTTCTCTCAACTCCCTTTCTCCCTCCTCTTCCTCGCACCAGTTACAAGAATTAGACACTTAACCCTTAGGCCTACTTGCCAGCGACCTTCCCTTATAGAAAAGGAGGAAAAAGAGAGAAAAATCCGTCTCATAAAGCATAATTACTGTCTGCTGGCCCTTCAATTAAAAAGATTGAAGGGCACAATATTAAAATTTGATTTATGGGCACCACTATCTACCCAGTAATGAGGCCGAGGGGAAAAAAAGAACCACAGTCATTAGAGAAAACTGTAGCCTTCTTTCTCCCGCAGGAGATAAATGGCCTCTCATTTGCTTATGAAATGTTTTCTAAAGAAACGTGAAATGGTCTGAAGTATGTGTGATGTGTCCCCGGCTGTTGAAACCCAGAACTCGGTGACTAGAGAGGCAGCTTCCTGAGAGGCGTAGCGGCTTGAGCTGGCGGGGCTGCCGGCGGGCCCAGCCCTAGGACCCGGCTGCCACATCTGCAAACAACCTTCGGGTCCAGGGGCGCCAGGCCGCAGGGCTGGGGAGGAGGGGAGGAGCGCGGCACCAGCTCCGAGTCCCAGCATCGCTGCTCATTCGTTACTTGACCCTCCGTTTCTTCATCTGCAAACTAGGAGTGGTGACCTTAGTGACTGTGTGACCTTGGGCAGGTGCCCCGGGTTTCCCATCCGCCTCCACGGGTGGGAGGAGGGTTAGAACAGTGAACGAGGGTGAAGGGCCTAGATGGGCACCTGCCACAGCAAGCGCTTGGTAAATGTTTTCCAACCTCTGTCACTGTTATTGCCGATGTTTTTGCTGTAATTGAAAGACCTGGATTTGAACCCAGACCTCCCCTTTCTAGTGCCCATGGGGGGCAGACTGACCTGAGGGTGATGCCCAGTCCTGCCTCTCCAGCAGGTGCCCTGGGCAGTCCTGGTGCCTGGCTGGGCCCCATTTCGTTCATCTGTAAGATAAGTCTCTGCTCGCAGGCAGCGCTGTCAGGTGTAAAGATGAACGGAAACAGAGTTGATGGCAGGGACCCCTGGAAAGGGAAGCTCTTTCCCTAGGAGCCTGTGTGGGGTGCTGTTGGCGGAGGAGGCACCGTCTGGTTTCTGGCCCCTCCGGCCTCTTTGGCTCCTGCGGGACCCTCCTCCCGGGAGGAGGTCACATGTTTCTTGGCTCTAGAAAGAATAGCAACAAAATGTGAAATAAAGTAAATGAACAGCCATTGTTCCAGGTGCTGTGCTGAGTTGACTTGGGGATCGCAGGTCCCTGGGGGCGGCCTGGGAGTGAGCAGGTCCCACGTGGGGATGGGCGGCTGGCCATGAGCACCCCGCTGGGAGATGACAGGGCCGAGTGAGAGTCCAAACCCAGGCCTGTCCGTTCTCTCCACCCCACACTGGCACACCCCAGAGCCCGCACCCCAACCCCTAATCGCTGGCTTCCACTGCCCCGTCTCTCCTGGGTCCCCGCTCCTCAGCCCCATGGCTTCGGCCAGGCAGGTGGCAGCGCCGTCACCTGTGGCTAATTTGTATCTTACCATCATTTTTTTAACAAATATATTTTTATTGAAGGGAAAGAGAGATAGAAACATCAGTGATGAGAGAGAATCATGGATCAGCTGCCTCCTGCACGCTCCCTACTGGAGATGGAGCCCGAAACCCGGGCATGCGCCCTGACTGGAATCGAACCGTGACCTCCTGGTTCATAGGTTGATGCTCAACCGCCGAGCCACCACCAGCACTTACTAAGCTGCAGAGTCAAGGGCCCAAATGCTCACGTGAGGGCGTGTAGATCATTTTGTTCTGTGCGTCTCAGTTTGTGGTGCTTCATCTACGGGACACGCTGGGGATGGTGGACGCGAGGTGCCACCCAACCCCTTGCCAAGCCCCTTGAGCTCGTCCATGGGACCCTCGGGGCTGCCTGCCACCGCCCACGACCCCCTGGGGAGGAGCAGGCGGGGCTTCGTCCATGTTTCTCTGTGCCCGGCTGACGCGTTTCTCTGTTCTCAGAGGAGAGGGAGAATGTGCAGAAGAGGACCTTCACTCGGTGGATAAACCTCCATCTGGAGAAGGTAAGCGGGCCCCTGGGTTTGGGTGACGAAGGGCTCACCCATAGCCGAGTACAGTTGGGGAGCCCGGTGAGGGCACGCGGGGCAATGGGTTTCTGTGGTTGTTGTTGTCATTCATTCATTTAAACCTCCACAGTGTGTGTTCTCACGGCCTGGCATCTCGCTCTGGGCCGGGAACAGGGAGGTGAGTAAGGCGCGGTTCTATCCTCCGGGGGCCGTCAGTCTAGTTGGGGAAGGAAAGGTCTACCTTTTTATTGATTGATTGATTTCAGAGAGGAAGTGAGAGGGAGAGATAGAAACATCAACGATGAGAGAGAATCATCGATCGGCTGCCTCCTGCACATGCCCCACTGGGGATCCAGCCCGCAATCCGGGCCTGTGCCCTGACGGAGAATTGAACCAGGACTCACCTCTTGGTTCATAGGTCGATGCTCAACCCCTGAGCCACACCGGCCGAGCTTTTTGCTCTTGATCAGAAAGCTGACTCACCAGGACTCATCCCACCCGCGTCACTTGTTTCTTCTGACATCCCACCGTCTGGGTCTCCGGACAGGCAGCCGCAGCCTCCTTCCCTCCTCAGCCTGGCAGGTCCGGTGGGCTAGTGCTTCCTTCTCTCCTGCCCCCTCACAGGGACAGGAGTGACTGCGGACTGTCCTAGACTTAACCGGAATGAGGGCCTGACAGGGAACCATGGGAGCGGCTGGTTAGGCAGCAGAGAAAATGAATGTGGTTTGTGGGGAGTGGGGCTCTTGGCCGAAATTTTCATTCACGGAGTTGATTTTCGGGGCCTGGGATGTTTCCCTGGCACCACTTGGCCACCCACACCTCTGTCCCCCACCTGCGGGATGGGGTACCCTTGACCCAGGAGGCTCCTGAACTCTTCAGGGGCGAGCCTCCCTATCGTGGGTGAAGCGGTAAAAATCATTCGCCAGTTACTTGACTGTGGGTGCATTTCCCAGGGCTCGTAAAGAGAAGTGTTACTTCTGGAAAAAAGGGAGTCCGCGTCCCAGTCCTGAGTTCACTGAACTCCCGATTCGCCCGATGCGTGTGAGGGTGGCCAGTTCCTCCCAGTGGACGGAGTGTGGCCGTGGCGGCTTTCTTCCGTTCTGTGGGGTTTTTTTTGCTTTTAATTAAAAAATAAATAGAGTGAGGTACAGAGGGGAATAGAGCAAATCCCTCTGTTAGCATTTATCCTACGGGGGCTTCTCCCCCTGGCCTGGCCCGGCTCGGCTCCGTCCGGGCAGGTGGGCCGCGCCCACTCTGAGGATAAATCAGGCAGCACCTGGAACTGATGCCTAATAAACGGGGCAAAATTAACAGCCCCGTTTCCAACCCTGAGACGTTCAAGAGCAGCCTTTCATGGGAAGGAAACCCAGGCCTCCTGGGGGAATTGGGCTTACCTGCAATTTGAAGGCTGTCAGAAATATTTACCGAGGCTCTGGCTTCTGGAAAAATTCCTTCATTTACCGAAGGGTTAGATCATGAAGAAAGCCCTGGGGGTGCTGTTTGCTCGGCCATACCGATCTCATGAAGCCCACGAAACGTTCGGGGCCCGGAGTGTTTGTCCTGGAGCCGTTTCAATTCCGCCTGCCTCGCGCAGGGTGGACTGCGGCCAAGGCCCGAGCGCTGCCGCCGCCGCCCAGGCTCCCAGATCCTCCCAGTTCTATTCGCACATGAGGCTCGGCCACAGTCCGGGCTGCTCACGGAAACGTTGTTTGTCTGTCCATCAGGGGGTGTTGGTTCGGGTCTCTCGATCGCCGCCTCCCATTAGCAGGGAAAGTGTTTCCGGGAGAGGCTCCATACCCGACGCCCGGGTGCCCGGCCTGGAAGGCGCCCAAGGGGCTGCAGGAGTTCGCAGAGAAAGAACCTGCCTGTGGCTCAAAGGCAGTCGCTGTTGCCCTGGAAGCGAAGCCCTTTGCTGTGCACCTGTGGGTGGGACCGCCCTGTGTTTGGACACCACAGGCCTCCAAGGCGGGCCGGGCAGGAGCCTTCCTGGAGGAAAGGGTGCCTGGGCCCCAGCTCCACCGGGAGTCTCCGGGGTCACAGCTGCCCACCCCAGTTACACCGCGTCCTCACCACCTCTGTGGACACCCCCTTTCATTGTCCCGGGGAGCAGAGAGCACCAGCCTGACTGTTTAATGTTGCAGAGGCCCCAGCACTGAAACGTAAGGGGAATCTGTGCTGCGTGGGGGCTCATTAGCATTGGGTGGGGCTCATTAGCATTGGGTGGGGCTCATTAGCATTGGGTGGGACTCATTAGCACTGGGCGGGGCTCATTAGCATTGGGTGGGGGCTCATTAGCATTGGGTGGGGCTCATTAGCATTGGGTGGGGCTCATTAGCATTGGATGGGGGCTCATTAGCATGGGGTGGGACTCATTAGCACTGGGCGGGGCTCATTAACATCGGGTGGGACTCATTAGCATGCAGGTTTATGGACCCTGTTCCCGGAGGTTCTGTTGCAGTAGCTCTTCACCAGGCGGCATTAAAGCTTTACAGTGGGGCCTTGACTTACGAGTGTAATTCGTTCCCTGACGGAGCTCGTAACTCAAATTACTCGTATGTCAAATCAAAAAGTGAACGAGTGAGACACGTGATGCTGGGCTGATGTTGTGGCGTTCACTGTGACGTTCGCTGTGCCAACTAGCAGTGGGGTATCTGAAGCTGGCTTGTAACCCGAATTTTAGCTCGCAACTCAAAGCAAAAAATCGGCCGAGAGACGGCTCGTATCTCGAAAAACTCGTTAGTCGGGACTCTCTAAGTCAAGGCCCCACTGTAGTTCACAGAAGCCTTTCTTTAAGCAAAGCTTTGCATGAGACCCTGAACAAAGGCCCCTAGGAGCTGGAGGAGGTGCAATGGATCAGCCTCCTTCTTGCCCCCAGCCCCCGGCGGGCACCCTGTTCTGCTGAAGCCTAGGGGCCTGGGAAGCCCAGTGTGCAGATCCCTGCACTGGAGCATCCGAGCGGCCCTATGGGCTCCCCGCCACGTCGAGCCAAACCCTTGGTGGGCACAGCCACCTAGACAGCAGGCCCTCCAGGTCTAGGCTCAGAGAAGAATGCTGGGCTGGGAGTGGGGCGTCTACCTCCTCCCGGCCAGGCCCCTCCACCCGCCAGATCCCCGGTGGAGAGGAGCCTTTTGAAAGGGCCGGCGGGGCACGTGGCCCCGCAGGCATCCGGCAGGGAGGATGACGGGCAGCCATGGCCGAGGCAGTGCCTGACCAGATAGGCGCAGGCCCGCGGACGCCCAGAAGGACCCGGGCCGCCCTCCTCGGCCTCCGAGTCACTTTCGGGCCGAGCAGCGGGCGACCCAAGGGCCAGGCGGGGTGGTGGGCGGCCTGCCTCCCGGTGACGCCCACGGCGGCAGGCCTTGCATGGGAGCTGAGTGGCCGGCTTCCCATCCATTAAGGGACCTCCATTTTGTATGGAACCATGTGCTCAGCGAAGGCTCCCTCCCCCTCGGAAGGAGCCTCTGCTAGCCACACCCACCATTTCTCTGGACTAACCAATGGTAATCAAGGGAAGTGCACGCCATCGCTATGACCACATCCTGTGTAATGGGTCACCAGCTCACACCTGGCCAATCGGCGGGGGGCACAGCCCCCTCTCCCGCCCCTACTCCAACCCTCTATGAAACCCCTGGTTCGAGCAGACTGCTTTCTCTTTGCCACCTGCTGCTGCGTCAGTAAGGAAGGTAGAGGAGCTAAGCCCAGGCTTAAAATAAAAGACTCTTTGCTTTTGCATCGGACTGGCTGGCTCCCTGGTGGCTTCTTGGGAATCTTGAAAACTGGGCATAACACCTTTTCCTCAGGCAGCGGGAGAACCTGGTGAGCTAGGGCCCAGGGTGCCATTTACCAACCCCGGGAACCCAGAGAGAGAAGCAAGTGGGGCATAGAGACGATGCTCAAAGAGTGGCTCCCTGCAGAGGGGCACCGGCTAAGGACACTTCCCTGCAGGACTCCCAGCCCTGAGGCATCCACGCCTGGACACCCCGAGACCTGCAGGGAGATAGCCCCTCCATAGGAAACTGGTTTGACGGGTGGTGTTGGTCTGGGGCACAGGTGCTGTGGGGGAGGACAGGCCTTTACCTGCACGACCTCACCCCATTGCAGCTCCCGTCCCTGTGGTGGGTCGGATTCCAGTCCTGACCTTGCAGCCAAGGGTACTCAGGCCCAGGGAGGTGAAGGAAAATGCCAAGGCCAAGTTCAGTCAGGGTAGACCTGGATTTCAACTCAGGTGTGTCCTACCCCCTTGCCTCTTCGTGGGACAGGCGCAAGGTGCATCTGAGAGAACAGTTTATCTCGGGAGCCTGATGTGGTGGAGGCAAGAGGCAGTCACATCCCACCGATCAACTTCTTAAAACAACTTTAATTAGTTTAATTTGCTATAATGAGCATGTGTTGCGTTGTATACCTAAACATATAAATGCTCATCTAATTCAGCCTCTCCAACGCTGAGATCCTGGCAGACCTGCAGACTTGGGGGTGGAAGGGAAGATTCTCTCCCTCCATCCAACTGCCAGCATCCAGCGGGCCAGCTGTGTGGCCAGCTGTGTGGCCATCAACACCAGCCTCCTTCGGGCTTCCGTGGCCGGAGGTGCCCCACCTCCAGACGTGGACCACGGGCCCCTCAGGAAGGCGTGATGCTTGGACCGAGCAGCACTGGGGACGGGGGAGCCCTGCCGACATCTGGACCGAGGCCCAAAGGGTCACTGACCCAGGGTCATGCTCTCGCGGGGTGGGTCGGGCGGCACTGTGGTCAGCCAGTGTGTCCTGATGCAACAGGACGGCACCAAAGAGCTGACTCGTCCAAACACTGGGCACATCGCCCAGCCTCTTGGAGCCTCGGGGTCCCCAAACTGGAGGCAGAAGGCTCGCACCAGGGCGTTTGTGAGCCCTGCTTCTAGAATTAGCTCATCCGGTGGGAGGCTGTAACTCTCTGGCATGCCTGTTCTTTCTACCCTGAAGAGCAGCGTGGGGGTAATATGACCGGGGTCTGAGGTATCATAGTAGAAGAGTCCCCAAGGGTCACTCGCTCGATGGGACCCCTGACACAGTCCCCCTGCAGCTCCCCAGACCCCCTGCTGCTCGGGCATCCCCCGGGGAGGGTGGGCCTCTGAGGATGGGCCTGGCTGCCCGTGCACAGATGTGGGTGCTGGGAAGTTCTCTCTTGAGTGACAGCCGCACACGGGGACTAGTTCCGGGAGTTACAGGTCTCTAATCGCCCGACCTCTTCCTCTCCTTGCGCAGTGCGACCCTCCTCTGGAAGTGAAAGATTTATTCATTGACATACAAGACGGCAGAATCCTAATGGCGCTGTTAGAAGTCCTGTCTGGGCGAAACCTGGTACGTACGGCACGGAAGGGTCAGAAAGAAAGAAAAGGCGAGGGAGGCGGTGCTGAAGGCTTCTGTTAGCACAGACGCCGGGCATGTGTGTCCCGGCCCCACGCACATCCTGTGGCACCAAACTGTGGTGACATTCCTTCCTCAGTGATAAGACTGACACAGTCCCGCATAACTAAGCAGCATCCCCCTCTTTTTTTTTAAGCAAATATACTTTAGTAAATAGATGAATAAATGCCCAGTGTTTTCTGTGAATATGATAAGGCAAAGAATAAGAACTGGCCAGCCATTGTATTAACCAGAACGATAGCTGAGAATCAGGGTGATGGCCATAGAAAAAGAAGGATCTCTTACCCTTGCAACAGCATGGAGGCCCTGGAGAGCATCCTGCTAAGTGAAATAAGCCATCAGAGAAAGACAAGTGTCACATGATCCCACTCATATGTGGAACCTAATGAACAAAATAAACTGATGAACAAAATAGATACACAGACATGGACGCAAGGAACAGAGTGCAGAATCTCAGAGGGAACGCGGGGGAGGGTGGGTGGGTGTGAAGTGATCAACCAAAGACCTTGGTGCACATCTGCATGGCCCATGGACACAGACAATAGCAGGATGGAGGCCTGGGGTGGGCATGGGGGCGAGCTAGCAGCAGTCAATGGGGGGGAAGGAGGACATATGTAATATTTTCAACAATAAAGATTTTTAAAAAATAAAAAATAATCGGGATGATGGAAAGGTATATTACACCCACATTCCATCATCCATCCCAAGGCTGAAATGAACTGCCAGCTTCTAGAACCTTCTTATACGTATGACCAGAATGGAATTGGACCCGCTGGTCTTGAGGCTGTTTCACTTTGATCTGAGCGCACCCCCTTCACGTGGGACGTCTGCCGTGCGCAGGCCGGCCCTGTCCCCTTCGCGGCCGAGGCTCTGCCTGGTGCTCTGAGGACTTGGTGGGAGAGTTCCCATGGGGGGTGCCATCTGCGCACTGCAGGCTGTTCAACATCCTTGGGCTCCACCCACTCGATTGGGTGCCAGTGGTACCCCCAGGTGTGACAACCAAACACGTCCCCTCAACACGCCAGATGTCCCCTGCGCGGGGCACGGGGTGGAGGGGGCAGTGACCTGGCCAGAATGACCCCATCAGGGTTGGATTTGCCCTGCGTGGCTCCTGGTGGCGGACACAAAGGTGCAGCCACGACCCATGAGCGTGGGCCTGGCCCTTCGTGCCGGGGTGACCGACAGCCCCTGGTTTGCCTTGTCCTGTAAACACCCTCCTGGGGCGGTGGGGGCATCAGCTCTTCCCGCCCAGGCCCTGGAGGGGCACGAGGGGATGCGGTGTAGGATGTTCATGCTGACGCTGCTCCAGGGTGTAGCGGGCATCGCTGGGGCTGGGGCATCTGCAGGCACCTCCCCCGTCTCGCTCTCTGTCTCTCTCCCCTCCTCTCTGTCTGTCTGTCTCTCTCCCTCCCTCTCTCTCTGTCTCTGTCTCTCTTCCCCCTTCTCTGTCTCTTTCTCTCCCTCTCTCTGTCTCTCTGTTTCTCTCTCTCTTCCCCCTTCTGTCTGTCTCTTTCCCTCTCTGTGTCTCCCCCTCCTCTCTCTCTCTCTCTCTCTCTCTTCCCTCCTCTCTGCCTGTCTCTGTCTCACCCCCACCCCCACCCCTCCTCCTCTCTGTCTCTCTCTGACCTGAGATCACTGTTCACAAAGCTCTTGGCCAGCAAACCGGAACATCTGCCCCCGGGGGGCCTGGCGGATGATTTAGCAGCTGCTGCAGAGGCTCCTGCTCTGACAGAAACCATCAGTGGGAGCAGAGCACGTCGCTGGGAGCCTGGAGGGGGAGGCCGATCAAAGGCCAGGAGCTGGGTCAGAGAGAAAGAGCCTGACACATCTGTCCCCTGCTTAACCCCTGGGTCCCCCACTCACCGGCTCGGCCTTGTGAAGTCCCAGGAACCATAAATAAAGGGTGGGTTCAGCTGGGCCCCCCGACTTCCCCGAGATTAATGTGAGCCGGGGAAGGAGAGCGGCGGCCGGGGGCTCCGTGGGGCCGGGATGCGCTGTCTGACGCGGTCTGTCTGGTTTGTTTCAGCTCCACGAGTACAAATCCTCGTCCCACCGCATCTTTCGGTTGAACAACATAGCGAAAGCACTTAAGTTTTTGGAAGATAGCAACGTAAGTATGCGACCCATCTGGCGAGCAGGCCCTTTTCTGCAGCTGCGAGGTCCGCATGGCTGAGTGCTGGTCACGGAGAAGCGTGGAGAGGGAGCCTGGGAAAGGCCTACAGATCAAGTTCAAAGTGAACGGAACTCGGCAAACCCGTCTGTTGGCGAGGTGGCCCCCGCCCCCCTGGGCCTCCACTGGGACAAAGCTCCCGTGGCACCCCACGTGGGAAGGGCGGGACGCTGACGGGGTCTCGGCTCTTTAGGGTCAGGTGACATTTTCCCTCCTTTAACTAAGAGTGCGGTGAGCCTCGCAGTATAACTCCCGCCTCCTAGAACCCCGCATCAGGGCGAAGTGCAGGGCGAAAGGAGAGGCAAAGGAAAACTTACAAAATCCTTCCCTCCTGGATAGAACTTTCTAGACTTTCATTCGCTTTTTCTATGTTTTGACGCTGCTTCGTGTCCTCCATGGGGGCGGGTGGCCAAGAGGGATGAGGTTATGGAGCGCCCCAGGAAGCCTCCGCAGGCAGCCCGGGTGAAACACGCAGCTTGCCCGCCGTGCGGCTTGGCCAGGAAGCCATTCACTTGGCGTCCCTGGCAGCCGGCAAAGGAAGCTCGGATTGGCTGAGTTCAGCAGGAAAGGGGTGTATCGAAAGCATGCTGGGGAGCGCACAGAGTGACTGCAAAGCTGGGGGTAACAGAGGCGGAGCCCAGGG
This sequence comes from Myotis yumanensis, assembly GCF_028538775.1. Lineage (NCBI taxonomy): Eukaryota > Metazoa > Chordata > Mammalia > Chiroptera > Vespertilionidae > Myotis > Myotis yumanensis. Next base: position 3,772,320 of record NW_027223752.1, on the reverse strand, counting down.
ATGCCAGGCGCCCACTGCAAAGCTCCCCACGCCCCCCACCCAAGTGGGCATGGCCGCCCCGCACTGTCCCCACCACTGCTGAGAGGACATCACCGCCCCTGGGATGAACTCAGTGTCACACATTCAGAGTCCAAGGCCGGCTCCCGAGCATCAGTCCCTGCCCACACCCCGGCTTCCGGGGCAAGTGAGGAAAGTACTTTGGGTCTTGAATGGGGAGGTGCCCTGCCTCCCAGGCTGTGGGGAAAGCCCAGGCACAGGAGGCGTTTCAGATGGTGGCGGCCAAAAAGCTCACACGGTTCACAGCAGCGTCACTCAAAAGAGCCAAGAGGTGGAGGCAGCCCAAGTGCCCGTCCATGGAATATTATTGGGCCATGAAAAAGGACCGCATACCCTTACCGGCTGCCACATGGATGGACATGGAAAACATTATAAAAGATGCCGGGCTCAGAGGACGCCGTGTCCTATGACCCTGTTCCTATGACACATCCAGGACAGGGAGGTCTCTGGAGTCGGGAAGTGATTAGTGCTCGGTTAGGGTTGAGGGGACGGGGGCTCGGGGAGTGGGAACTAGAGGACAGGGTTTCTTGTCAGTGGGATGATGGTGTTCAGAAATGGACTGTGGTGATGCTGTGCTTACCTGTGAACACGTTAAAAAACCAGCGAATCGCGTGCTTTAAGGGGGTGCATGGGATGGAGTGTGACTTCCCTCCCCCTTCTGTCCCCTGAAGAGTGGCTTTCACGTGGATAAAGGGTGTAAAGGACCAAGGGGAGGACCTGACAGACAGGCGGCCTGCAGCGTCTTGCAGATTCCTTTCTGATCTGCGGGCTCGGGCTCGGGCTCGGGTTTTGTTTGCAGAACAACATGACTAAGGGCCTGGTCCTCATTCTCACCTGGAGGGCCGGTTTAAATGCACATGGGGGGCGGCCTCCCAGAGCCTCTGATTCAGTAGGTCTGGGGCAGGATTTGCATTTCTAAGGGGTTCCCAGGAGATCAATCTGGGGCCCACACTTTGAGAACCATTGCTAAGAGCGTCATCCTGGGGTCAGAAGTTGAATAAGTTGAATCAGTAGATGATGGCCTAAGGGTTCCTCAGTCGGGTAGTTTAGCCAATCAGTAGGCTATTTGGTAATGAGGCCCAAACTCCGGGTAGCAGCCTTATCGGGCACACTGTGTCCGATCACCCATGGGTCATTCTCGTTCCCATCGGGGCCCACGATGGCCAGTGTCATTGCTCTGTGTTTGTCCACGGCCGTGTTCAGTCGCAGGCGTGAGGGTGATAGTACAGCATGCACAGACCTGCCAGGCTCTCACCACCTGTCCTGGAAAGATGGCCGACCCTGGGCACGTCACGTCTGCCCTCTCTGGAATTCCCTCACCTGAAATACAGGGCTAATCGAAGTACCTACGGGGAGGGGTTGGTGTGGGGCGAACTGAGGTGATACTTTAAGGACCGTAGCCTGGTGTCTGCGGGGTAAGTCCTATGTAGGTGATGATTAAACACTCCTCCGCACACTTCCGCATGCTGGGCCCTGAGAGGCGGCCTTGGCAATGCTGAGCAGGGCAGGTGACGGAGAAACAGGCCCACGGGGGCATCAGAAAACCACCTGTTTTCCTCGTACGTGGCCACCCCGCTAAGCTCATCCGTTGCTTCCCTGCAGGTAAAACTGGTTAGCATCGACGCGGCAGAAATAGCGGACGGCAACCCCTCTTTGGTTCTTGGGCTGATATGGAACATAATTCTCTTCTTCCAGGTACGATCATTGCCTTTCTGTAACACGTGGTAGCAACCTCCTCCAGTCTGCTCGGGGCCAGCAGCATGGAGTGGGGCCAGATTGAGGCGACAGTGGGAGTCAGTGTCCGGCAGGTTTTGACTTTTCTGTTCCCTGAAAAAGAACCGGAGGACTCGGGAGCTAAAGATTTGAGTCCCCGCGATTTTAAAAGTGGTGAGAGCTCTGTTCCCCGGGAGCGTGCGTCCATCCTCTTGGGAATGGAAGAATTAAATATTTACCTCGAAAAAATAACTTCGTTCTAAAGTGTCACAAGATCTGGGGAAATACTTCCAGCGATTGAACGTGGTAGAGTTACGTTCCCAGAGTGAGCCGTGCTCATCAGAGAGACAGCTGGAGGAAGGGGCGCGTGTGGCGGGAGACCTTCCATCCGTAGCAACGGCAGCCCCTCCGTGGAAATGCAGGCTTAATGGAGGGAGGACGGGACCGTGGCCGAGCTGCGAAGGCGGCATTGAAAGTCACGCTCACGTCCTCTCCCTGAGCAGGAGCTGCCACTTCACCTTCTCACGCCCCTCGTTTGAAATAGAACTCGCAGCGCATCACTTGGCTGCCCTTCTGAGTGAAAGTGACCTAGATGGTGGCGATTGGCCGGGAGTTGGGCTCAATGCTTCCGTTTCAGGGAGGGACGAGCCCAGACAAAGTCTGGATGTAATAGATAAAGTTCTAGGTGAGCCTTGAACGTCCAAAACCAAAGCCTCTCTCTCTGAGCCTCAGTTTCCACATCTGGGAAAGGGGGGGCCATGGTCATAGGCGTGGTGAGCGTGAAGAGCTGCTTTGAGGGAAGCGTGCGGGCAGCTGGCGTGTTATCTACAGGCTCAGTTACTCCCCGAGAGCTGCCGGGAACATCCTGAAAATGTGTCGTACCTGCCTGTTGAGTTTCCGCTATGTGCCAGGCTCTGGGCATGCCCAGTCCTCAGCCATGTCCTCTGGGATCACAGATGAGTCCGCCGCATCGCACAGAGCTCTCGGGGCAGGCCGCCCTGCGGGTGTGAGCAGAGAGCTGGGAGAGCACCGAGCAGGGGCAGTTACCTCGGACGGGAGAGGGCCGTGAGGCAGACTCCCAGCCGCAGCGCCAGCCTACGGGAAGTGACATCAGAGCTAGACCAGTGCTTCTCAGACTTGCTGTGCACATGAATCGCAGGGGTGTGTGTGTGTGTGTGTGTGTGTGTGGACTGTGGATTCTGACTCTGCAGGTCTGGGGCAGGGCCTGGGCGTCTGCCTTTCTCCCACGTGCCCCGTGATGGGAGCCACCTTTTGAGTGGCCAGGAGTTCAGTGATGCAGGACAGGGACCTCCCGGCAGCAGGACCCGGAAGAGCACAGGCAGTGGGCGGGGAGAGCGTGCTGCCTTCTGGGAGCCAGAGGCACGATGGGAAAGGACTGGGGAGGCGGTCAGGACGACCTGTGTGTGGAGTCGGGCCACAGCTGGAGAGACTCGGGGAGAGGTGACTCCCCGGTATGTGCCACTGCGTGTGCTGCCAGGCACGTGCAACGGACAGGCCATCACGCGTGCGGCGCGGCCCCGACACGGCGTCGGGAAGGGGCCTCCCCGTCTGTGTGAGCTGCTCCCTCCACTCGGGGCCCCCAGGGTCCCTGGGGTCAGACGATGGTTGGCTCTGGGTCTGTCTCCGGATCTGAAATGGTTCTTTTCCTTCCAGATTAAGGAGCTCACGGGCAACCTCAGCAGAAACTCGCCACCGTCCAGCCTGTCGCCGGGCTCCGGGGGCACAGACTCCGACTCCTCGTTCCCACCCACGCCCACGGCCGAGAGGAGCACGGCGCTGTCCGTGAAAGACCAGAGGAAGGCCATCAGGACCCTGCTGACGTGGGTGCAGCGGAAAACGCGCAAGTGAGCCACGTGCCCGCCCGCCCGGGCCGCCGTCCGGCAGGGGAGCAGGACCTCCCGGGTGGGCGACGGAGGGGGGCTGGCGGCCATGAAGTTATGCGCCAGTTCCGTTCCTGCTGCTGCAGGGAGCCTGTCAGAGCAGCCGCGCGGGGCGTTTGCAGGTTTTGTGCACAGAGAACTGTATTTGCAGAACGTGGTTCGCAGAGAGCTCATGAGAGGATCTGAATACAAAGCAGAGGGGCTTCCCCCGTGGTCAGCCCCGCAGCGGGGCTGTCTCTTGGATCCTAATAGCATGTACACATTTCTTACCAAGGGCCAAGGTGTCGCTCAGTCTGCACCCACCTAACTAGTAACAGTAAAGGCTGTAGCTGATCAGAGTTAGGTGTGGCCTTTCCAAAATGCACACCATGAATTGGAGCCAAGTTCCCGGCCTCCTGTTTGACCCTCCGCGGTAGCAGGCAAGGCCTTTTAGCCGTTGGGTGTCGGGCCTTCAACTGGCGGTGGCCGACAGCCCCTGGGCCTCTGGGCTGTGGGCAAGGCTGGGGAGAAAGCCAGGCCACGCAGGGCAAGAGCCACCCCAGCTCAGGGCCACCTCCGCTCTGCCGTGCACACGCCGGGTGGGATCCTGGAGAATCACTTTCCCCGCCAGCCACCGCTGCAAGATGGTCACTTACCCTCCGCTGCCTTGCAGGGCGGTTAGGCTGAGACGTTAGAGACCCCGGGAAAGTGCCTGCGTGGTACCAGCACGTTAAAGCACTGCGCAGAGATCCAGTCCCTTCTCCCCATGCACGGGGTGAACGGGAAGGAAAAAAGATGGGAGTGAGGCTGGGTCTTTGGAGTTTTGATTGAGGGGCAGAGCACATTGCCCCTCATGTTGTTTAAAAAGAAATCAACCCCATGAACCAGGAGATCATGGTTCAATTCCCAGTCAGGTCACATGTCCGCGTTGCAGGCTCGACCCCAGTAGGGGGTGTGCAGAAGGCAGCCGATCGACATTTCTCTCTCTCATCCATGTTTCTCTCTCTTCCTCTCTCTTTCTCTCTAATAAAAATAAATCAACCAAAGAGCGTCAGGGTGATGAGGAAGGGAGGTGTCCTGGGGGTGATGCCGCAGTCGGAGTCTCCATGGCTCCCGGCCGTGGCTCCAGGCCTCTGAGCCTGTGATAAATGTCACGGCGCATACACCACCCGGGAAAAAGAAGCTGGGGACACCCACAAGGCCTAGAGCGCCACTGATCGTCTGCCCCGGCGTCAGTGCCCTGGCTTAGATACTCCGGGGCGGACGGTGCTCGCTGCTTCTCAGCTTCTTGTGAATCTTAATGGTTCCTAAATGGAAAAGGTCGGGCTGTTTGTTTCCCAGAGAACTCGGTGGCCACAGTGGGGAGACGGGCAGGTCTCAGGATGGTTTCTAAAGGAAGCGATGCGGCAGGATCAGCTCTCTGCGTCCCTCACATACGGCGTTAGCTGCCACTTAGTGGCTGGCTCCCGGTGCTGCCTACGTGGCCCATTGGGTGTCCGCCTGCCGTGGCCACTCTTGGGGTTCAAGCTAGTATTCTCTGCGACCGCCACCAGGAGGTCACAGTGCAGTGATCCCTGTTTATCCCTGAGGAGCCTGAGGCCTGGCAGGGGCAGGACTTGCCCAAGTCCACGGCCAGGAAGCCCAGAGGGGCAGCCGGGGGTGCAGGGGGACTTTCTGGCTCCACCGTATTACACAGCACATGCTGTCTGCTGCTCTGAATGTCACTGAGAAGATGAACATTATAACATTGCTCCTTATCTATCTGGACATCGGAGAACACGAGGTCCTTCCTGCGCGGCCTCCTTGTAGGACGCGTACCTTCCACTTCCATTTGTCCAGAAGGGACATGTGATGGCTCCCTGCAGCTCTCTGGGGCTCGGGGCTCAGGGCGCCTGGCCTCGTGCTGCCCGCAGCTCCTGGCCGCACTCGGAGGCCCGAGAGGCTCCTGCGTGCTGACCCCCGTCAGTGGTTCTCTTTGCTGAGCTGCTGGGGCCGCCCGCTGCTTTCCCTCAGGTACGGCGTGGCGGTGCAGGACTTCGCGGGCAGCTGGAGGAGTGGGCTGGCGTTCCTGGCTGTGATCAAGGCCATCAACCCCAGCCTGGTGGACATGAAGGCGGCCCTGGAGGACTCCATGCCGGAGAACCTGGAGAAGGCTTTCCGCATTGCGCACGACGCCCTCCACATCCCCAGGCTCCTGGAGCCGGAAGGTAGCGGCGGCTCTCACGCTCTCTTCCTTCTTAATGATTCCCATTGCCTGCGTCGCACATGCTGTCCGGGTAGAAAATACAGAAAAATCCAATGACGACGTTTTTATAACGCCCACATTCCTACCGCTGAGCTCATGTCTCCAGCGCTTTTCTATGCACTTAATTACATTTTTTAAAAACATAATGGGATCATGCCGTGTATGCATGGTTTTGTCTCTCCTTTTTTTACTTAACTTTTTACTTTTGGCGTAATGTTTTGCATGGGGCTAGCATGTCTTCAATACCTATTTCTATTGGGCATCTCGACGTTCCCGAGGCTCTCCTGCCACTGGCGCGCGCTGGGCTGCTGCAGAAACAGTCCTGTCTGCATCTCACTGAGCATCTCGCTGAAGGAGCCCAGGGCCTCCCAATTACCCTCAGGACCAGTCCCATCCGGGTAGCGACAGGTTGGGAAGGACACGCCCCTCCAAGACACTTGGCTCTCACTGTCAGATGGGCTTCCCAGTGGGCCAGGCTAGTGTGGGGCTCCCCCAGCAGCGAGGAAGGCCCTGGGTTGCCGTACCCGCTGACAGAGCTGCAGGGAGCTGGCGGCTCACAGTGGCGGGACAGAGAGGAGTAATGGATAACCTTGGGAATAAGGAGTCCTGGGTTCTACACTCGGACCCCCCATTCACCAGCCTTCAGTCCAGTAAGTGTGAGGCTCGGGGCTCAGGGCGCCCGAGTAAGATTGCCCCCCTCGGCCTGATTTCCCTCCATGTGAGACGGGAAAACCCACGGCGGCCAGGGGGTCTCACACCAGGCGTCCCGCGTGGTCCTCTTTAAAGACCGCGTGTTCACGTGTCCTTCTAACGCCCGTGTCTCTCTTAACAGACATCATGGTTGACACGCCGGACGAGCAGTCTATCGTGACTTACGTGGCACAGTTTCTAGAACATTTCCCGGAGCTGGAAGCCGTATGTTGGTTTTCCTTGCCTTTAATTCTGAAACTGCGTTTCCACCCACTGAAGCTGGGGCTTGGGCTGTGTTGTTTGAGGAGGGGGAGTCATCAAAATTTGATCTCGAGTCCCTTGAGCGTTGCCCTACCCCATGTTAATTTCAAAATCATGTATGACGTGTATTATGTGAAAAGCAGGACGGGAAGTTAGGCAATCAAGCCTCTCGCAAACCTCTTCACATACCAAACTGTATTAAGGTTATAAAAGATGCTCGCATGTAATATGGGTAACTTACTTGATTTTTTAGTCAGATAGAACATTTTAGCAGTCTACCAGATTTTATCAGAGTGTGAAAATTTATAAAAGACAGTGTTCAAAACACACCTTTAACAATTTTTTATAATGTATTTTTATGTATTTCGGAGAGGAAAGGAGAGATAGAAATATCAATGACAAGAGAGAATCATTGATGGGCTGCCTCCTGCATGCCCCCTACTAGGGATCAAGCCTACAACTCGGGCATATTCCCTTGACCAGAATCGAACCTGGGACCTTCAGTCCACAGGCAAACACTCTATCCACTGAGCCAAACCGGCTAGGGCTATTATTATTTTTATAATAATACAATATAGTATAGTCTAATATATTAAACTAGAGGCCTGGTGCATGAATTCGTGCATAGGTGGGGTCCCTTGGGTTGGCTGGCGATCAGGGCCATCAGGGCCAGCCAGCTCGGGGGAGGGACCTCGGAAGGTTGGCCAGCTGCAGGAGGTTGGCTGTGGGAGCGTGCTGACCACCAATGCAGAAGGAAGCTCCTGGTGGTCAGTGTGCATCATAGCTACCGGCCAGTCATCCAGTCATCTGGTTGTAATGGTTGCTTAGGCTTTTATATATATAGATTGTGTAGCTGTATACATTATACAATATCTATATATATAAAAGCCCAAGCAACCGTTCAACCGGTAGCTCTGTTGCGCATTGACCACCAGGAGGCAGACGCTCAATGTATAGGCATGGAAACATGGAACAGACTGATGAACCTCAGAGCGAAGAAGGTGGGGGGAGGGCAGGAAGAGATTAACCAAAGATCTTATATATATACTAGAGGCCCCGTTCATGCATTTGTGCACCCGTGGGGTCCCTCAGCCTGGCCTGGGCCAAAACTGGCAGTCAGACATCCCCCGAGGGGTTCCAGATTGTGAGAGGGTGCAGGCCAGGCCAAGGGACCCCACCAGTGCTTGAATCTGTGCACCGGGCCTCTAGTATGATATAAATTTCCTAGTCCATGACTAAACTCGGGGATACTTAGCCCTGAGCCCTTAAGATGTAGGCAAAGTTTAAATCAACTCAAACTTATGGTGTTTGTAGAGGTCACAGCCAGGATTCAGCAGTTCTGACAGTTGGGTCTCCCCAGTGCTGCAGACAGGGCAGGGGAAGGAGAGGTGGAGCAAGATGGGACCTGAGGAAGTCCCCCCGAGTCCCAGATCATAGTGCGTCACCACAGAACAGCCCATATACATCCCCAGGGGACGACAGACGACAAGTCCCAGCTAATCTAGGCACCATCGAACTGTTCCTTGACAGTTCAGCTGAGTTTAGTTCATTTCAATAGACATTCTTTAAGCCCTAGCCATCCGTGTACCAGACACTGTGCCCAGCTTGCTGTCCCCGTATATGGTTTATTTTGGTTAAGTATACCATACGCACTTGAAAAGAATGTGTCCTATGAACGGAAAGAATTAACATTCTTTAAGTATCAATTAGGTCGGGTTGGTTAATGTGCTGTTCTCACACTCTATAGGCATACTGCTATTTTTTCTTCTTTTCCTATCAGTGAGTGTGAGAGAGAAATGTTTAAAATCTCCAACTCATGGCTGTGGCTTTGTTTTTCTTAGCTCTGTCAGTCTTTGCTGTGTGAATGCCGAAGCCATGCTATAAACGCATACACATTAGGATGGTTGTATCGTCCTGGTGACTCTGTAGTTGCAGTTTTATGCAGGTTCTTTCTTTCTCTTGCAGGGTACTTTGTCTGATAGAAATATGTAGCCATAGCGGCTTTCTCATGCTGTTTGCATGATATGTCTTTTTCCTTCTCTTTCTTTGCAGTGTGTGTGTGCTAATATTTAAACACGTCTCTTATAAACAGTTTATAGTCAGGTCTTGCTTTCTATCCATTCTGACAAGAATTAGCATGTCGTTTAACTAGTGTGTTTTTCAGCCATTTACAGAGATTTCATCTACCATCTTGACTGTTTTCCACTGGTTCTGCCTGTGCTCTGCTCCTTTGTTCTTCCTGCCTAACCTTTTTTGGATGATTCAATTATTCTTTTGTTTCCGTTTTAGCTCCACTGTGGGCTTTTTAGCTACACCTCCTTGTTTTATCTTCTTAGTAGTTGTTCTAGGGGTTATAATACTCATCTTGAACATACCTCAGTCTTCGTTGAATTCCTATTATAACACTTCTAGTAAAATGGATTTTTTATATATTTTATATATGTAAACACTTAATTCCGCTCACTTCCTCTCCATTCCTTTGTGCTACTACTGTCATTTACCTCACTTCTCCATGTTCTAATCCCAATACTTTGTCACATTTTTGCTTTAAACAGGAGGCTTTTTAAGAAAACTTTCTAGTTTTTTTATATTGACCCTATATTTGCTACTTCGGGCACTTTTCATTCCCTCCTTCAGATCCTGGCTTCCCTCTATGATCATTTGTCTTCAGCCCAAAGAACTGCCTGTGTATTTCTTGTAGCATAGGTTAAATAGTTATTTCAGCATCTTTATCTGCTAGTTCTAACCCTGGCTCATACATGGGTCTACTTCTAATGACGGTTGTTTCTCTTCATTATGGGTCTCATTCCCCTGCTTCTTGGTATCTTAACATTGTTTCTTTTATGTCAGACCTAGTGTATAAACGAACATTCCCTCCCTCTCCCCGACCCCGCAAGAATGTAGTCCTTCCCTAAACAAGGATTTACAATGAGGAACTAATCATTTTGGCCTTCCCAGGACTCAATAAGGGATATGGTGCAAGTTTTATTTAATTTTGGCTTTCTGGTTTCACATCATTTTAAAATGAGCTCAACACACCGATTCCACCAGTGCACCGGGTGCCAACCACGGCAATACCCCAAGGTCGCTCTCTGCTTTGCAGCCCTGCCCACAGCTGTTTCTTACTCAGCAAATGTCCCCGTGTGGGAGACTTCCCGTACCGTCAGGAGATTTGGTTTTGCATTTGGGGTCCTTTTAGATTCATAGCTGCCCACACAATCAGTGAAGGGTGGGCTGATCTTTCCTTATGTCAGGTGGGTCAGCGCTCTCCTGTCCGTCCCCAGACTAGGCAGTGGGCCACCGAAGCTGACAGTCACCTGTCCTGTGTGGCTCAGAGGTTGAACGTCAACCTTGGAACAGGAGGTCACGGTTCGATTCCCGGTCAGAGCAATGCCGGGATTGTGGGTTCAATCCCCAGTAGGGGGTGGGGGGGGGGGGGTGCAGGAGGCAGCTGATCAGTGATTCTCTCACACCAATGATGAGAGAGAATCAGTGATCTATTTCTCTCTCTCTTCCTGAAATCAATAAAAATATATTGGAAGAAAGAAGCTGAAAATCTTTGCTCACTTAGAGGGGCTCATCCTACTTACAGTTTAGAGCATTGAGATTTCTTTGTATCCAGAGCTGGGAAATGCAGTCTTTGTGAAATACTTTGGCAGAAACGGTAGTCCTTGGCAACCATCTACACGTTAGTTACAACACTGAGCGTTCGCTCCCAAGCCACCTTCCGGCTCTGGGCTTTGCCCTTTGAGAGGGGGATACGTTGTACTTCGAGGCGCTGCTGACATCCTGTTACCCTGTGTTTCTCCGCAGGAGGATTTTGTGGATCCGGATAAAGACGCCCCTATCGAGTCCACCTTCGTCCGCATTAAAGAAACGCCCTCGGAGCAGGAGAGCACCGTCTTCTATGTGACTGACGACGGGGAGCGGGCCTACACCGTCAACCACGACACCAGCCACCCGCCTCCCTCCAAGGTCTTTGTCTGTGACAAGCCCGAGCGCGGGAAGGACTCCCGCCCGGGTGGCGCTCCTGGCCGCACGCTGGCAACCAGCCCCACCAAGGTCACACCACAGGGCACGGACTGGGACACCCTCGGGGCCTCCGGCAGGACCTGCAGCCTCAGCGAGGCACCTCCAGAATCTTCCATCTTATCCAGAAAGGACAACCTGAGGTCCAGCTCCCTGCCGGGCAAGAAAACGGTGCACTTTGAGGCGGATGCCTACAAGGACGCCTCCTGCAGCAAGGACCCCGTCCACAGCCAAGACTGCGGCTTCGAAGGCGGCCCGCGGGGGACCAAGGACTTGTGGAAGCAGGATGGGCACGGCCCGGAGGTCGCCGAGGAAAGGCCGAGGCAGGACGCCCCCGAGGCAGCCCCGGACCAGGCCCTGGGCGATGTCTGCCTGGCAGACAGTCAGACCGGCCCTTCTCAGACTCCCCCCGGCTCTGCCCCCCGGAACAGGGCCTCGGAGCGGCCAGCCAGCCCCGGCGAGGAGAGCTGCCCCCGGGCGCGCCTCGGAGAGGAGACGGTGATGGCCGATTCCTCGGAGCTCAAGGTGAAGCCGCAGACCGTAGAGGCGATGGACGAGGAAGACGATTTCGAAGGCATACCCCTGAAAGCCTCTAAATTTAACAGTGACCTCGTCGATTTTGCCTCCACCAGCCAGGCTTTCGGCGAGGACCCCCCGCCTGCGGAGGCCGAGGCTGCGGAGGCGCAGGCCGAGAACCTGGGGAACGGGAGAAGCACATCCGCCCCCAGGATGGCAGGTGTGGACGAGCCCCCGGGGAAGCCTGGACACGAAGACCACAGCCGTGTGGTGGCCCCAGAGGAGGAGCCGGGGGGCAGGAAGCCAGAGGTGTATGAAAAGGCGAAGCGCAAGTCCCCGCGGCCCCCGCGCGGGGAGGAGGAGGCGGAGGCCGAGGACCCCCCGGCGTTTGAGGGGGACTTGCCCTCCAACCCGCCCAGCAGCCAAGTCAGCCTGGAGACCCTGGGCAGCCACAGCGAGGAGGGCCTGGACTTCAAGCGCTCCCCGCCCCTCTCCAAGGTCTCGGTCATCCCACACGACCTCTTCTACTACCCCCACTACGAGGTGCCCCTGGCCGCCGTCCTGGAGGCCTACGCCGAAGGCCAGGAGGATTTTAAAGCCGAAGACGCGGACTTTGAAGACCCGGAGGACTACCTGTCTGACCTGGAGCAAAGGGAGGACGAGGACGAGCCCGAGGCCTCCGAGAGCAGCGGCAGCTTCGGGGGCCTGGGCGAGGACCTCCCCCAGCCCCCCACCCAGGAGCCCCACCGGGACCAGGGGGCACAGGGGGCCAAGCCAGCCTCGGGCCCTCCCCCCGCCCAGGCCCCAGAGGACCACCAGCAGAGGGAGGCCACAGCCCGTGCCCCTGCGGAGAGCCAGCAGGTAGGGGCCGCCCCCTGGGGAGTTCCGCCTCCAGAGCTCAGCTCCTGCCCCGGCACAGCCTCCCTCCCAGGGCCCCGCCAGTATTGTGGGCTGGATGGTCTCTCCCAGGAGAGGTTCGTGTTTGTGATTCAGGTTTGGGCTCTGGAGACCCCCTGACAGGGCCTGCAGTCGGGAGACAAAGGTGTGTTTTGCATGGTAGTTCGGGGTGAAAGGTGAAGGTAGGTGCACTGAACCCCAAGATAGACAACGACGCTCTGGCTCACGCAGTGGAGGGGTGGAGGAATGAACCGGCTTGCCGCTGGGAGGCCGAAGGAGGAGGGGGTCCGAGCAGCCTTAGGAGGCACTCGGCGTTTAGGCCAGCGTGGTCACTTATGTTTATCGATTTTCCAGCTCTGGACAGGGGTGCGCAGCTCCCAGGAGCGTGGTGGGAGCTCCTATTGCCCTAGGAGTGGGGGGCACTCACTCCGTCCATCTTGGGATGGAGAAGAGGGCTGGATGGGTCCCCAGGGGCCCACTGCCATCTCCCCGTTTGCCCCCACTTGAAGGGACCTGACCCCGGTCCCCCACCCACCCTACCTGCTGTCTGCGGGCTTATGGAGGCCAGCCCTGTCCCAGAGGGCTCTTCCTGCCAGAAACCCCAAGATCCAGGGGTTAGAAATGTCCCTCAGTGAGCTCAGGTCTTGGGGTCCTCAGACTGGGGGGCCATGACAGCAAATGGGGCTATTCTCTGGGTGGTTATGGGCCAAAAATCTCTCTTAGGACAAAAGACAGGGGACCGAGTATTGGTGGGAAGAAAGCCCGTGTTGCCCCTCTGCCCCTCTGTGATACTTGAAATGGCAAATTAGGGGCTCAGTCCCCCTCCCCCTGCCCCCCGCTGGCTGAACATGGCCTATGGAATCGCAGATGAGGCGCTTCGATCTCCTCCGCTTTCCTTGCGGTCATTGCCGAAAGGAGATTGCATACCTGCTCGTGTGCCCAGCCAGTGGCCGGGTGATTCGGGGTGGGGCTGGGAATGGAACCAGAACCTAGACTGGACTCTCATACTGAGCCGGGTCTGCTCTCTCAGCCCTGATCTGCTCCCTCTGGCTCTCACCTGTCCACCGAGCAGTGCCCACTGCGCTCCAGCCCACTTTGTTGTTGGCCCCGAGTGTAGCCCTGGCCTTGATCCCTGTGGGTCCACCGAGGGAGGGGGTGCAGCTCGGAGTGGCAGGGGAGGCCTGTGAGCCTTGCCTCTGGGCAGCCAGGACAGCACAGGAGGGAGCATCTCTCTGATACCTGGCCCTCCTTGAAAAAAGGAAAATATGCCTTCAAGAGACCAGAAAATGGCAGGTTCTTCTAGTCTTTAAAAAAAAAAAGTGTCTCGTTTCACCTATCAGAAAAAGTACCACTGATGACGGAGGAGGGGCTGGAGTTTCAGTTGCCGAGGGCGGTTTACTCTCTGCACAGAGCATTGTTCTGTGGCTGCGCAGGCCGGCAGCTCAGTCCTTAGTCCACCTCCTGTGGAGCAGGTTCCTCCGGCCCCGAAGGAATTCTCGAGACGCTGCTCCAACCATTCCCACGCTTCTTGGTTTCACTCGAGAGCACTGCCAACGTTTCAGAGTGTTGGCTGTAGACACGGCTCAAAGAACATTCCTTATCCAGTAAGCGCGAGAGGTAGACCCGGAAGACTACCTGTCTGACCCTATAATCCACCTCCGGCCGAGGGCACGGGGAAGGGTCCTCCCACCAGCTGTACGTGTGTCTGTGTGTGCACTTCTCCAAACTCGGGCGACCTTGCACCCTTGGGCCCCCTGGCTTCCAGGGGTCGTTTCTCTGTTTAAGCGGCTGATGGTTGTGTGAGGGGTCCAATCATTGCCCGTTGTGAGGGACATTCTTTATAGGAAGCACAATCGTGTTGTGGGAAGAGGTTGGTCATTATCGTACCCACTAGAGGCCCGGTGCACGAAATTTGTGTACGGGGACGGGGGGGGGGGGCGGGGGGGGGTGGTCCCTTCAGCCCAGCCTGCATCCTCTCCAATCCAGGACCCCTCAGGGGATGTCCGACTGCCGGTTTAGGCCAGATCCCCGGGGACATCCCTCTCACAATTCTGGACCACTGGCTCCTAATCACTCACCTGCCTGCCTGCCTGGTTGACCCTAACTGCCCCGCCACCGTCGGCCTGATCATCCCTCGCTGCCTGTATGTGCCTGCCTGATCGCCCCTAACTGCCCCCTCTGCTGGCCTGGTTGCCCCTCACTGCCCTCCCCCCCGTCAGCCTAATCGCCCCCAACTGCACTCCTGCACCCCACCCCACCCCGCTGGCCTGGTTGCCCCCAACTGCCCCTCCCCCTGCCAGCCTGGTAGCCTCTTACTATCCCCCCTTGCTGGCCTGGTCGCCCCCAACTGTACCCCCCTGCCAGCTTGGTCGCCCCTAACTGCCCACCCCTGCTGGCCTGGTCATCCCCAACTGCCCCCCCTGTTGGCCTGGTCACCCCCAACTGCCCCTTCTGCCAGCCTGGTCACCCCTCATGGCCCCCCTGCCAGCCTGGTCACCCCACGCAGTCTGTTTGTTCAGTCGTTTGGTCATCCCTCACTAACCCCCTGCCGGCCTGGTCATAGGCAGCCATCTTGTGTGGGTGTGAGGTCAATTTGCATATTATCTCTTTATTATATAGGATTTGACAGACAAGGAAACTGAGGGTCAGAGAGATAAAGTCAGTCAGTCCAGGTCAGAGAGCTGACTTGGTCAGGGTTTTAAACTAGAGTCTTCGGACTCTAGACCTCCTGCCATTTCACCGCACCTGTCGGGAGCATTTGAACTCTGCACTGGGGACAGGAGTTCGGATGGGCCCCCTTCCCCGGCAGGCTGTGCTGGAGGGAATTCGTGGGAGAGGCAGAGTGAGAGGGAGGCCTCCTCTGGGCCTTGGAATCCAGGTGCGGGATGGTGTCACCCACTCGGTATCTCAGCATGAAATGCTGACTTATATTTGGTTGTCTTGTCCTTAAGTCCCAGGAATCCCCAAACTCGGAAAACTTAAGAAACCCTTTAGAAGAAAAAGTGATGGAAGAATCGGTCAGCAGCAAGAAAAAGGAAAAAAAGAAGCATGTGGACGACGTAGAAAGTTCAGTATTGCTCACCCCCGGGGCTGTGCGGTCCTCCGACGACCTGGACGAAGACCCTGGCTTCCACAGAGTCCCTTCCAGGTACCGTGTCGCCGTCTCCTCACCCGAGAGACCCAGCGAGAGAGAGAGGGTCTCTTTGAACCCAGCACATTGTTAGTTTCTGACGTGACGGGGTTGGGGGGTGGGACTGGCAGCAAAGGAAACTTTGTAAGAAGGTTCTTCCGATTCATACCAAGTTCGTCTGGCAAGGTGGCCGTCTGCCATAATCAGAAACCGACTCCCCAGCTCTGCACCTGGGTCCCCGCCGGCCCTCACCGTCACCAGACCTGCTGACGAGCAGCACAGCGGGAAGACGGGAGCCTGCCCCTGCCTCCTCCGGGTCCCGTGGGGGAAGAGCAGTGAGCAGAGACGTGGCTGGGCCGCGGGGAGGTGTGGGGTGTGCCGAGCAATGGCCGGCCCGGCCCGCAGGTGACCGCAGGTTGCGCAGTTAGAAATGGGACGTAGCTGACGATCAGCGTCCTCCAGACTCGGGAGGGCTGAGCCGCATGGGGCCGGAGGGGACCCTTCACAGCTGTCACATGGAATTTGGACTTTAACACTATGGCTTCGCCCGGGAGTTTGGTTCTAAAGAGCTCAGGATGGTTCCTTTATGTCAGGGAGGATCATGAACTTGAACTGATCCGCACGAGGTGTGTAGCGCGCATCTACTCTGTCACTCCAGGGCCACCAGGTGGGCCGGATTTGTCCCAGGGAAAGCATGGAACTGCTGACTTTCAGGGGACCCTGGCCTCTCCCCATTGTCACTCCTGTCACGGGGTCTCTGTTTGCCCTTGTGGTCAGGCATCGCCCATGCGTCTCCTCTTTAACTCCCCCGGTACCCCCAAAGGCAGGGGCTAGGATTGTGGGTCATGATGGCGGACAAGGAGGCTCACAGCAGCCCTCAGCCTAGGACGCCACGGTGCTGGGTCTCGGACTCAGGCCTGTGGGACTGCACCAGCGCGTGCTTTCCTGGCCCTCGTTGCCTTGCAGGGGGAGCCATCCTGGCTGCAAAGGGAAGCTGTTGAGGTTTGCATGTGGGGTGGTGAGAAGCCCAGACAGGAAAGCCGAGAAGTGGCTGGCAGATGCTCAGCCTCCCGCCTCCTCTCTGCCCTGCTTCGGGGGGACGGGGGGCCCACAATGGGAGACTGCTACCACCTTTGGCCCTGACTCCAGAGTCCCTCTCCACGCCCCTTTTGTGACTGTCCAGCGGACACCTATGTCTTAGCATGGAGCTGGGCCTGCTGTACGTGCTGCTGGCACTGTAGGCACACGGCCCGGCTGTCACCTACTTGATCACACCCTGGGGAGGGGCCGAGGGTCACTTGTCAGGCCGCTCAGCTTCTCCCCTGAGCAAGTTAGTTCTCAGTGATGTGTGGGCAGCCACCTGGGATGGTGTCCACGAGGCTCGGGGACGTCCGAGGAGGTCGGTCACAGCGGGGTTCAGGCTCAGCTCTGTCCTCCAGGGCCTCCTAGCTGGAGAGAGAAGACACTCCTTCCGGTCTCCTAGGACTAGGCCTGGAGGGGACGCCTCAGGTGTCAAGAGGCAAGTGGGGATTTCACGGTTTAGGCCTCAGAGGCAGATGGAGGGTCAGGGTGGCGTGGGGGCTGGCCTGTCATTCGCGGTGAGCGCTGAGGATTCTGCGGGATTTGGACCTGGGAGAGGGAGAGAAGAGGAGGCATCGCAGGTGAAGGAAACAGCTGGGCAGGCGGCTGGCACACGGGCGCTCAGTACACATGGTGGCATGTGAGGGGCAGGAGAGGTGGGCGTGGGGAAAGGAGCGGCAGGGCATGTGCGGGCTGTGCTCCTGGCTGTGACTGAGTGAGGACCACGGGGCCCTCCTGGGCCCGGCCAGCTCACCTGCTCCCTGCAGTGTGGGTGGTGCTGGGCTTAAAGTCAGGACCTGGCCCCAGGCGACTGAATGGGACTGAGCTCTGGGCCTCTCTCTTCCCAGGATGCTTTTCCGACTGTCTCTTGGCTCAGTCACCACCTGTGGCTTCCTATTGGTCGAGGCAGAAAGGCCCGGGGTCCCCAGCCTGCTGGACCCTCGTGACCTGCCTCCCAGCTTCGTCTCCGTCCACCTTGGGCACCCTGTCCCCTTCTCCCCGCGCTCCAGGCACCTGGTGTTAGTTGAGGTCCTTGAATGCCCACCCCCTCATCCAAGTTCCTTCACCTTTGAGGACCCTCTGTCCTCTGCCTGTCTCCTGCCGTGTTGCTCCCTTGGGTCCATCCCAGCTTCACTTCCACTTTCTCCAGGCAGCCTTCTTGGATTCCTCCAGGCGGTCTTTGACCCGCCTTTCTATGTTCTCACGGCCCCTGCTCTTGTCAGAGCAGGGCTTCTCTAATCACTTGTGGAAGAGCATGTTTACCAGGGCTCCCCGCTGGAGGTCAGCCAGCGCCCTGGAGGCGGGGAGGGCGCACCAGCATTGCCCGCGCCCTCAGCACAGCCTGGCTGAGGCTGGCATTCAGGAGGAGTTCTGTGGGTGGACAAATAAAGGAAGGAACGTGTGCTTATAGGCAGTGGCTGGCTCCCCGGGGGGCCGGGGCCTCGGCACCTGGCCCAGTGCCTGGCGCCCGTAGGCCCTGAGGGTGCTGTGCGTGCTCGGAGACCACGTTCAGGGAGCAGACCTTAGTCTCCTGGGGATGGCACTGTGACACAGCCCACCTCGACAAAGCATCTGGGAGCGAGGTGAGCAGAGCGGGAGGCCCCTCCCTGGGGGGATGCGCTTTTTGCTAGAAAACATCACAGATCCGGGAGAGAGTGCCTGCACCCGGGCCCTAGCGCTGCGCCCGCTCTCAAGGACACGGCACGGCGGCTCTTTTCTTTGTGGGCGCGTGTTGTTGTTTCGTTCTGGTGCCGTGACACCAACACAAACCAGCACAGGCTTTGGGTGAAGGACAAGGGCTGAGGTTTCCCCGAGGCCTGGCCCCACGCCCAGCACTGAGCAGTCCCTGAAACGTGCCCGGTGCGCAGGCAGGGCTGGCTGACGTTGGCAGAGCTGCAGGGGGCGGGCGAACCGGGGCTTCACTGGGGAATGCCTTCAGGGTCAGCTCTGCATCCGATGCCTTGTTTCCGGACCCCAGGGTGCCACACAGCCGGTCTCCCAGGAGGAAGCTGAGGTGACTGTCTGTGCCGGCACGTCGACACCCAGCATCTGGTTTTCCGGCTGAGCAGCCAGAGGGGCCACTCTGACCTGTTACTCCCCCAGCTGTGTGAAGTGCAGGGGGGGGGGGGGGGGGCTGATCCATTTTAGAGACGAGGAAAACTGACCGTAGACGGTCAGAGATCTATTCCACATCAGCCTCAAAGCCACGGCCAGGAAATCAGCCTCCTCGCGCATGAGAAGCGAGCGTCCGGCCAAGGGTTAGCCGAGCTGAGGGCAGGCGGTGCCTGGGACGCAGCACTGGGAGGGTGCGGGTGCCAGGTCATGGCCCAGGTCTGACCTCCGCTCTTCCAACCCTTGGGTGGACCTGCAGAGGGCATCGGGCAGGCCCCAGTCGTCGGGCCGCTGGGAAAAGAGGGCCCTTTCTGCTGCGAAATCCTGTGACTTTCGAGAACACGTGCTTTGCTTGCTGTGTGCAGTGCTTGCTCACTGTGTCTCTCACATCCATCCTGAGATCTCCAGCCCGCGGGGACGTCCTGAGTAGAAGGTCTCCCCTCCCTCGCTGGGTCTGAAGTCGTGGTTTGCCTCATGCGAATGCAGAAGCTTCGGGAGGTGGGGGAGCCCCGCTGAGCCACGCGGAGCTGTCGGTGGCACCAATTCAAAACGTGTGTTTATTTTTCAGGACTAGCCACAGCGACTCCAGCATTTACATTCGACGACATACTAACAGGTCTTTGGAATCGGTTAGTATGCGACTTTCTTCTTCTTCTGAGCGCCACTGCTAATCACTTCCTTTCCATCCTTCCTCCTCCCCAGCATGCAACAACTAGACTTTTGGATAGAAGGCAAGCACACTGAAATCTTGTTGTTAAGCACAGTCCAGTCGGACGTCCAGTTTGGGCCATAGGGGATGTAAATAAAGTGATGATTTTAAAGCCCAAAGGTCTCTTTGTTATATAAGAAAATGCACCCAATGCCCCCGCCCCCACCACACCCAGAAAGAGAAGTTCCGTGGCAGGCGCAGCGGAAGAGGAGGGTCCTTGGCGCTTGCAACGACGTAGCTCTGCTTGCGCTGGGACCCAAAGCACCATGGTCCACAGCCCTGACTCGGGGGATGGGACCCCCGGTCCGGGGTGGGCGGGGGAGAGGGTGGAATAAGGTGGAACGTGGGTTAGCCCTTGGCCTCAGGAACTAGATGTTTACAATATTGAGAGAAGCGGGGCGTGCTCGGCTTTGTATGTTTAAAATCATTTTATTTTCTGTTTCAGAGATTTCATCTGTACTAATTGGGTTGCGGGGGTTTTGTTTATGAATTTCACTGTAGGATCATTCTAGCTATGTTCAGTTGAGGAATGCAGCCGATCTGGATGACAGAAGGAACCGAATGTTAACCAGGTTGGTGGCTTTCCTCCAAGGGTGGTGGGGTTTCAAAAAAAACCTCTTTCTATTTTTAATTGTGCAGCCAACCGTCTGCAAAAGGTGGGGGCGGGGTGGCTATTCCCCCCGCGAGGCTTTGTCGATAACAAAACGGAGTGTGAGATAATGCCACAGAGCTTAACGGTTCTGAGGGAATGAATGGGAACGGACGAAGAGTGGGAGGGAAGAGTGATATTAACGAGCAGAAAGCGCCCGCTCTCCGTGTGGGGACAGGTGTGGGCCAGGTACCTGCCTGTGAGCAGCCCGGGCAGCGTGTGCTGGGGCCCCAGGGAGAGCCGGGCGGGAGAGGCAGGGGTGCGATACTGGGAATGCCACGCGCCTGACAGCCCTGTTCATTCTGTCGCCTCTGCAGGTACAATACTCAGAGGCTCACTGAGCTGATTTTACAGTTTTATGGCATCAGAGCAGACATGAAGAGGGAGTGCAAACATGCCAGGATGTCCATGAAAGTATCTCTTATCGTGGAGAACTAGGCTAAGCTGCCGCATCGCTGTCCGCTGCCCACTTAGGGCCTAGGGAGCCAGGACACCTCTAGCGTCAAGCCAGGCCGCTCCTGGTGCCTGGGCGAGCCGCTGACTCACTCCATTCTGTCGATCTTTTTCTAATATGTGCCACGGATTTGAATGGGCTTGGAAGGGCTTACATGGTTGGAATGGAAAACCCCTGCCTGAATATCCCCCGCCCCCAGGAGTGCGATGCCCGGGATCCCGCCTCTGTGGCGCCTCACTGGAGGCCAGACCTGTTCCCTCTCCTGCCGTAACATGGAGAGATGAATTCACATTTTCCGTCAGGCTCGACACCCTCCTGGGGAAACGGCGCTGAGCTTTTATGAGGGGGTCGCTCGGAAAATGGAACCGGCAAGGTGGAGACGTGCAGTCGGTTTTCCACATTGTTTTTTAAAAAAATACATTTTTTCTGACTTCAGAGAGGAAGAGAGAGGGAGAGAAACATCAGTGATGAGAGAGAATCATTGATCGGCGGCCTCCTGCACGCCCCCTCCTGGGGATCGAGCCCGCAGCCCGGGCACATGCCCTGAGCGGGAGTCCAACTGTGACTTCCGGTTCACAGGTCGCTGCTCAACCACTGAGCCACACCAGCCGGGCAGTTTTCCATGATTTTGAACATTTATTACCTTTGCAGTAAAGAATATAGTTTAAATTTTCTCTAAAAACAGTTTTGAGAAAGAGAAAGCAGCTCTGTCCATTGTCGGTTTTCCGCATGTGAATCGCTGGGTTCCTAGGCCGAGGCCTAGCCTGGCCTGTCACTGCGGGAGACAGTCGATGAAGTAGGGTTCCCTCCCAGAACTTCCCTCACAAGCCCCAAAACGGGCCAGTGAGCTTCAGGCAGAGGCTCCCAGCACCCCTTCCAACCAGATGGGGAAAATTTGGAACTTCTGGGCTTTATCCACCAGGCAAAAGCTAAAGGTCACTTTAATGCCGCCTTCTGCGGGGGAGAAAAGAAAGGAAGAAAGACTAATCTGACCAAAACCAAATCTAGTCATTAATTACTTTAAAGCCCCAAACCAAACTTGGTGGTAGTTTTTGGGTTTTGGCATTTGTTTCTGACCACTGTTTTCAAATGATCTGACATCAGGGAATGCTCTCTCTAGATGACCCAGGAAGTCCCCTCTGTCCCTAATAACAGAACTGCCCGTGTCTAACGGTGTTCAGGCCACTGAGGTGGTCAGGAAGGTGTCCTGGCCAGGGAGTGAGACCTGGGCCGGAGCCCGGCTCTATCACAGTCATCGTGTGGCCTGGGCAAGCCCCGTCACCCAGTGAGTCTCAGTCTGCCCATCTGAGCAATGGGCTCACAGCTCCTCCCTCTTCGTGCCGTGGACGCCTGGCCCCTAGTGCTCTCCTTGGGTCTATGTGTGCACTGCGGAGGCTTTATCCTCCCTGGGCTGCCCGCAGCTCTCCGGTTGGGCAGCCAGGTTGGAGCATGGGAGCCGGTAGGGTCCGCTCACCCCAGGTCCCGCTTGTAACAGCCGTGTCTCCCTCCTGCAGGAAGGCCAACCACTCGGGCGAAGCCTCGCTGCGGGAGAGCCAGAGCCCGCGCAGCGACTCCCTGACGCAGTTCGTCCAGCAGCCGGACATGATGTACTTCATCCTGTTCCTCTGGCTGCTGGTGTACTGCCTGCTGCTCTTCCCCCAGCTCGACGTCAACAGACTCTGAGCGCGTCCACGCAATAAAGAGACCGGACCGGCCGGCAGGAGTGCCTTCTCTCTCGCTGTATCCGGGCCCTGGACAGGGCGCCTCTGCGCACAGCTGAGCGTCTCCCAGCAAACGTGGCCGCCTCGCTTTTTTCCTTCACGATTCCTTTTCCTCCTGTGCGTCCTGAGCGTGCGTTCTCTCAGGCCGCGTCCTCGGCACGCGGGGGTGCGGGCCCCCCGTGGGCTCGGTGCTGGGTGCCTTGCTTTGTCCCCATCTAGCCATCGCCCAGGCTCAGCCCGTCCCACACTCGGTCCTAAGGTCCTGGGTGGCCTCGGGTTCCTCTCCCCTCCTGGTGAGAAAGGCGGTGGAGGCCCCAGGCAGAGCCTCCACTGGGCCGAGGGGCCTTGGAGCAAAGGGGCCTGGTGTCCGTGCACCTGTGTGGTCTGGCGGTTGGGGGGACATCCGAGGGGGACACACAGCTGCCAACCCCAGGAAGGCATCTGGGAAAAGCAGAATCCAAACAGGGAAGCGACCGCTGTGCGTGAGCTGCGGGGCGCTGGCGCTGTTTCGCCCGCGGTGTGTGTGTTGAGCGGGAGGGGTGCGTTTTAATTCACTTCTGCGTTGATTGGTTTGGGGTAGAGCTGGGTCTTCAGATCTTCTCCACCAACGGAACCCTCCTTTCAAATGAATTCTTGGGGCGGAGTGTGGGCAGTCTAGATGATAGATAAAAGCAGAGTTCTGGCTGACGCGGGGCGGGCCTGGGACCCCTCCCACTTTGCCCGGGGAGCCCCCAGGCTTCCGTGGGGGGCTCCTGAGGGGTCTGTGCTAACCCCCAAGGCCCCACCCGGCACTGCAGACGCCGAAGGACGACTACAGAAGAGGCTGGGCCAGGAACCAGCTCCAGCTGATGGTACAGCTGGACGTGGTCCAGCAGGTCCTGCCCAAGACAGCCTGGCGCTCCTGCCTGGGCGTGCGGTCTCGGCTCGAGCATCCTTTGTGGTCCTTCGCAACGGTTTCCTGAAAAGGCAGGCGGTTTGGGAGAGGAGAGGGCACCCAGCCGCCCTCCCACCCTCCAGCTGGGCTCCCTCTGCGCCTGCTTCCTGCAGAGATGCAGGTCCCGGGGCCGTGTGGCTTCCTCCCTGGAGAGCATAAGTCAGGTGACACTTGGCAGCCACAAGCGGTCAGGCCAGGAGGAACCCTCAGACGGCACCTGGTCCACTGAAGCCCGAGAGGCAGAGGGGATTGGCCAAAGTCACCCACCTCCCCAGGGGCAGACGTGCCAGCACCCCAGGCCACCCGGCGCCCAGCCCAGAGTCACCCCTTTCAGGGAACTCCCATTGTGCCCATGAATGTCCTGAAAAAAAAAGGAGAGAAAATGATTAGATAAGAATGACCTTCTTGGAAGCAAAACCAGGATTTTTAGGCCAACTTTCAGCCTCTCTTTCGTTCTCGGATGTTTCCCACGAAGAGTTTCTATTCACTCTCAAGCCCCCCTGCTTCCTGCTGGGGACCCTTGGCCGCTGACAGACCAGCCTTGCTCTCACTCCAGGAACCACGTGTGGCTCTCGCAAAGCCAAGGACTCGTGTCTGTCAGGCAACGAGGTTCAAGTTGGCAGAACCCCAGCCTGGCCAAAAGGACTCGCGTGGCCCATCTTCGTGGGCAGCCGGAGCCCGGCCTCTACCCGGCTCTGATTCGAGCCTGCCTTCTCCCCGAGAACCGGCCTGAGCCTTCTCCGCCGAAAGCTGCGGGAGCCTGGAGCGATTCCATCCTGCAGGCCGCGTGTCCGTGGAAAGTGAGCTAATTAGCGCCCGGCATCGGCGAAGGCTCAGCGGCACAGATACTAAAGATGACGCCGGGGTGTTTTACAACCCTGAGCACCTCGTGTGCTCGCCTCGCTTAGGCGCTCGGACGCCCGGGGAAGGGCCGACCCAACGTCCAACCATTTCATTTACGGTCTAGACCTCGTTCAGAAAACCCCCCGCAGGCTGCACTCTCACCCGTTACAGCTTGTAATATTGTTTAAAGCCGTCCACTGGCCAGATGCCTAAGAGTCATTGGGTTCGGGTTGGCAGCAAACTGCATTCTTTTTTTAAGGAAAAAAACATTTCTCATTTGAGTAAAGGCTCACAGGGAACAAGCTGGATATAAAAGGTGGATAGAGAAGCCTGCAGGACAAACCACCCCAAGGGTTTTAATTTTAAAAAACAATTTAGACTCTTATCCAAGGAATACATGTTCGTAGTTTAAAAAGAAAAGGCTATGAGGCTCTTAATGAGAACCAGGAACTGCCCGCCCCCCAGTCTTGCTCTCTAGAAGTAACGCTTTCCACTCTCTAATGCTTGCTTTTGCATTTCTACAGCGCATGCTCATGCTTTTGTTGTTTAATTAATTTAGAAGCATCACTTGCTTTATGGCAGACGAGGCTCTCTCTGCTTCGCCAGGGCAGTCAGAGCATACTGTTTGGTGCATCGCTGTTCAGTGGGGCTATATAAGGACTGTTTGCCCCTGGATCACTTGGTGTGTACTGTGCTTACGTGTTCTCTCCTGTCAAATTTAGTGTTGATTTGATTTTTTTTTCTTTTTTTGATGTGGAGCATATATATATATATATATATATATATATGTATATATATATATGATGAGAGAGAATCACGGATCAGCTGCCTCCTAATGGGATCGAGCCCACAACCCAGGCATGTGCCCTGACCTGGAATCGAACTGTGACCTCCTGGTTCATAGGTCGATGCTCAACCACTGAGCCACGCCGGCCGGGCTGACACATTCTTTAATAACTTCTCAAGAAAAGGAACATGGGAAGTAACTATTGTAAAATTTTGGGATTTTTGCATAACTTAAAATATCTTCGTTCTGCCTTTTCCCAGGCTTGGCTGGGTACAGAATTTCAGGTGGAAAATAACGCCCCCCCCCCCCCCGCCCCCCCGTGGTCTGCCTGTGGCTCTGTGGCTGGAGTGTAGTCATAGGAACTCTCGGTCAAGCTCGGTTTTTCTCAAACATCCAGGACGACTCCAGAAACCCCACCAGAGTTCAGAGACGGGCCCTCTCCTCTCTGCTGGGAGACCTCCCTCAGGCCTCTGCCCAGTGACCTGCCTGTGGTCAGCTTCCCCACCCAAGTCTGAAGTGGACAGAAGGAGGTGGGAGCCTCCATCACCCCCTCCCAAGTGTTGGTCCCACCCACACCTCTTAGTCCTCCTGTGCTCGCAGGAAAATGACTGCGGAGGCGCCGGTTTCAGGTTTCAGCCTATGGTTGCAAATGCGCAACCAGATGCCTCAAAGGGGCCCTTCGTAGTAAAACCTCAGAGTTTGACATGGAAGACTTCAGTGACTCTTAACTGTGCAACCCGTCCCCTCCCCTGCTCATCGCTTCTCCACCGCTAACAGGTGCTTCTCAGAGTAGGAAGGTGGCTCTCAGAAAACGCTCATCTCAGCGGCCTGGGCGGAGCACAGTCCCCGTGGGATGGGGAGCTCGGACTACCTGGATGACGTCACGATTGGTTGGTCTGAGATGGGTATCGTAATTTTTATTTAAGTTTAAAAGTCATAATTTTTGCAACAGCCACCACTTCTATCCACCCCACCACAAGTCAGTATGAGCACATTCTCTGCCAAGTATGCTGTGGGTTGGGCGGCCACGATGCGTTTGTATCCCTGAATGCCATGCAAGGCTGGGGACGCTTTTTTAAAGGGAACACTGCGAGAGTCTAACCTAGAGCTGGCTTTGTTCCAAACCAGGACAAGCTGCCCGGGCACAGGAGCCGGCATCCTGGCTGCGTTCCCCCTGCTCTGACCCCTTGAATAATCCATTCACCTCTCTGGGTTGGGCGTTGGAAGACTTCTTTCGAAAAGCCCTAGATTTTAAAATCTAAATCTTAGCAAGTTTGGATTATTTTTATAAAAGCTCAGTACGTGGCCTATTTGCTTAAAATAGATGTACCTCTGTATTGGCAAGTGAATGCCAAAGCTTAGAGCATTCTTCCTGCTTTGTATCTAAGAAAGTGCCTGGGAAGGTTTAGTAAATAAAAAGTAGTTTATGTTAAAGGTGTGGGGATGAGAGTTTGCGAGAGAACGTGGGAGATCTCCTTCCTCGGGCTCCTAGAACGGACGGGGTTTCCTTATGTCAGCATCAGGGGCAGTTTCCCCGGGGAATGTCTTTCGATTTGAGAAGTTCAGCCGCAGGAATAAATAGCTTTTACCCACTAGCCCTGCCTGCTCCTCCCATCTTGTTCCCGTTCCCCCAGCAGACTCAGGGCCTGGGCACAGGAAGTCCTCTGGAGTCAGAGGCCCTTGGCATGCTGGCATCGGATCCCTTCAGCCAAAGGCTGGCACGTTGGTGTGGCCTGTTCCTGCAGGGGGCGCAGTACTGGTGGGGGAGGGGTGCCTAAGAGCCCTTTGCCCTTGAACCTGCACCTGAGATAGCTGCCTGCATCCCTCGCGTGCTGCTGGTGACATCAGCCAAAGACAGAAGGTGGCAAAATTCTCATGTGCGCGCCAGGAGGACAAAGGCCGAACCCTGGACACGGGAGTTCGCTCAGAGGGTGTTGTATTGGATGGTGACGGGCGTTTATCTTTTCAAGGTCTGTCATGTGTCCAGCAGGTTTCGTGCTAGAGTTTCTTTTAATGCCCTGGCAGGACCTAATGGACAGTGTGTGAGGGTTTTCGCCGAGGCCTCCAAGAGAACTATTGAAAAAAGCGGGTGTTATTTTGTAGTACGAGGGTTATTTTGTCGATTTAGTATATACATCGCCGTAGCTTTGTAAAAAGGGATCTTTGTAAAAACAATTGTATGAATGTGCACTCTTATTTATTGATGATTGTAAATGAAGATGTTAATGACTATTTGCATAATTTATACCTGTGGGAAATTAACTGGAGTATTTGTTGACTGTTTTCTATTAAGGAAGTTTAGGCTTGGTGCTATGATGAGTGGTCTTGTAAAATTACATGTATTCTTAAGGAAATTTTTGAGTATAAATTTCAGGAACCGACACTGTCGTTGATGATCTTTATTTCCGTGTACATTGGCGTCTCTGCCAACCGGAAATGACACTCTTTCCTTTGTCCCAACAAAGAGTGCTATTGCCAAGGGGAAGGTGAAGCCGCTGGTCGTAGGGACGGTAGGGAATGTACCCTCCTTAACTTGCCACTCGCCGTGGGCCTTTGCATGGGAGGCTCCAAGAAGAAACAATAGTTGTATTACTAGTAGTGGTGGTAATAGTATAGTAGCAGCACTAGTAGTGGTGGTGGTGGTGGTAATAGTATAGTAGCAATAGCAGTAATAGTAGGAGTGGTGGTAATATAGTAGCAGCACTAGTAGTGGTGGGGGTAGTGGTAGTAATAGTATAGTAGCAATAACAGTAATAGTAGGAGTAGTGGTAATAGTATAGTAGCAGCACTAGTAGTGGTAGTGATAGGGGTAGTAATAGTATAGTAGCAATAGCAGTAATAGTAGTAGGAGTGGTGGTAATAGTATAGTAGCAGCACTAGTAGTGGTGGGGATAATGATAGTAATAGTATAGTAACAGTGGCAGCACCAGTAGTGGCAGGACTAGTGGTGGTGGTGGTGAGTGGTAGGAGGAGGAGGACAGTAGTGGCAGTAGTGATAGTAGCAGTGGCAGCCACGTGGCCCTGGAGTTAGACTTCCTGCTTGGGTGCCTGGGCTTGAATCCTGGATCTGTCTCTTACCAGCTGGGTGAGTGAGGGCAGCGGGAGTGAGGTGAGGAGGGACGGAAAGCAAATGAAAGGCGAGGCGCCAAATCTTCATTCCCCATCTGCTGGGTCTCTGCCCTGTTCTGGGTGCTGAGAACAATCAGTGAGACCACAGCCCTGGCCCCCTTAGAGCTCATCTTGCAGTGGGAGGAGCTGGACATAAACAAAATAAGTGAAATATATGGCACATCCGCTATGCATCCGTAAGCGCATGAGAAAGGCCCGGAAGGGGGAGCAGAGTGGGGCGGGTGGGGAGGTGACACGATGTTGACAGAGTGGTCCTGACAGGTCTCTCTTCAAGCCTTGAAAGATGCAGGACAAGGCACTTGACCATCTGGGGAAGGAGCTTTCCAGGCAAAGGGAGCCGCACATGCAAAGGCACTGAGGCCGCGGCTGGCGTTTTCAAGGACGGCAAGGAGCCCGCCGTGGCCAGTGCAGCGCGGGAGGAGGGAGAGGCCAGAGGAGCTGGACGAGATGCAGGTTGGGTCGCCCTTGGAGGGCCTTGGCCTCCACCCTCCACGAGTGGGAGCCACTGGAGAGTCTGAGCACATGTTGACTGGCATGTTAGCAGGCTCACCCTGGTTGCCATGGCTTCCATCTTATTTTTGTTCAGGGTGGTTATGCCATAAAGAACTCGCATGGGAAGACGGAGTGTCAGTCTTCTTCCCAGGAATTGCCATAACATCTAGAACTAATGTCAGCCGCCTCCGACAGGATAACCCCCCGGAGCAATGGCTTCACCACAATCAAGGTTTGACTTTTGTCTCTTACGAGAGAGGCCATCCAGGCCGGTTGGCTCCGCAGCTTGGCGTCTGTCCGTCTGAACCACACATCCACGTGCTGTGCTGAGGATGGGAGAGGCGGCAGGATGGGCCGCCCCTGCCTTTCGACTTCCAGAACCACCACACAGCGCATCAGCCTTCAGCTCGTTGCCCGAGTGCTGTCACTGACCACAGCTGCTAGGCAACCAGGAGGGCCCGGCGCCCTCTGGCTGACCGCTGGGCTGAGTGACCTACCCGTAGGGAGGGACCTAGGCAGCTGGCCACCTGGGTAACACTTGCCCCATCTTAGCTGGCAGGTTGGGCTAGAGGCGGGCAGCGTGTGCATTACACACTCTTAGAGAGGACCGACTGGGTGTGTGGGCTCAGTGTCAGGGGCAGACAGAGGAATATGAGTCCGTCCTCTGAAGGCGCTCGTGGGAACATGAGGGGATTGCTGTGCATGGAGCAGAGCCAGCATTTCCCCAGGGCTCTCAGGTCCTCGACTGGAGACCCATTGCAGGGTCATAAACTCGGCCCCACCCAGGAGGCAGCGACCCCAACCCACCCATGGAAGGGTTAAGATTAGGAAAAATGCATTAATTCATGTGCTGCCCCGCAGAGCAGAGGAAGGGCCTAGGGCTGCCAGGCTTGTACCAACCCATCAGCCCGCCTTCTGAGCGCCCAGAAGTGGCGAGAGAACGGAACCGGCCTGAGGTCCACTGCGGCTCCCAGATGGAACCTCGGACAAACCAGGCCTGAGAGCGCCCCCCGCCACGGGCATCGGCGGGCAGATCCAGGCCCTCGGTCAGTCTCCGCTTTCCCAGGCCTCCATTCCTCCCAATGTGAAAAGGCACTGACAACTGCCCGTGCTGAAGTTTGAAATGAGCTACTGTCTTCGAAAATACCCAGGAAATAATCCAAGGTCAAATGTTCATGGTATGATTAGAATTGCATCCTTCTCTCTTTGCCTCTTAAACAACAGGATCTTAAAACTCCAATTATTATTTTATAGGACTCAACCCCCTCCGACCCAATAGTCCTCATCTGCAGACATTTTTTTGTCACTGCCATAATCCTTGAAATGTCCCGACAGCCTTGAACGTTTCCAGGGGTGGGGAACGTCTGGCCTGCGGGCCATATAAGGCCCGCAAAATCATTGTTCTGGCCCTGCCAAGGCATTAGGGGTGAGTTAATTAAGTTAGACCAAATATAGCAGGCTCCTTTTATATATATTGATTTCAGAGAGGAGGGGAGAGGGAGAAGAGATAAAAACATCAACTATGAGAGAGAATCATTGATTGGCTGCCTCCTGCACGCCCCACACTGGGGATGGAGCCCACAACCCGGGCATGTGCCCTGACCGGGAATCAAACTGTGACCTCCTGGTTCATAGGTCGATGCGCAACCACAGCCTCACCGGCCGGGCATGCAGGCTAATTTTTAAGTGCATAACTTTGTGTGGCCTGTGACTGATGTCATAAACATCCAATGGCCATTGGCAGGGAAAAGGTCCCACCCTGTTAGATGGACAGTGTTTTGGCACTATAGTTCTCTCTGGCCCTGCGCAGTGATATCTGAACTGAGATTTGACACGAAGGGACAGAATGAATTCTTGTAATGGGGTCTTCAAGATGTCATTGTATCTCTGGCTCTTTTTTTTAAGTCTTTGTTTTTTAGAGCAATTTTAGGTTCATGGCAAATTGAAGAGAAAAGTATTCAGATTTCCCACATACCCATACCCTGTGTCCAAGACACGCACAGCCTCCCCCACTATCAACATCTCCCACTAGAGTGGGATGTTTGTTGCAACAGATGAACTTACACTGATACATCGCTTTCACCCGAAGTCAGTAGTTAAGTAGTTCACTTTAGGGGTGATCCCTGGCTTTCAATGATGTGTACTATTTGTACCAATTGATTTTAACCACAGTACAGTTTTCACAGTACAATTTTCAAGAACACTTTTAATAACATTTTCTAACAATTTCGAGCTAACAAGGATAAACAGGTCAAGTGAGCCCCATAACTTTTCATATATGTAAGCAGAAAGTATAATGAAAAACTGCCAACATGTTAGTAATTTCACACGGTCAATGACATTCCTCGTGGAGCACAGTGAAATATATAGCTCCATCTACTGTAAATACTTTGAATTGGCTACCTCTGGATTTTATACGTTATGGATCTGAGTTTACTTTCATAATGAATTTCATTTAGGAATTCTGTAAGTCATGCTGCGCCTGGAGCACTTTGCTAGACGCTGAGGGGTGTAAACATAATTAACAGGGAGTGGGAGGGAATCAATGACAAGGGGGAGAGGACTTTTGGAAAGTGTTGGGGAGGTGGGTAGAGAAATGGAAATCCAGAGGCAAGCTAAGGAGAGGCCATGAGGGTCACATTGATCCGGGGCTGACCAGCATTTCAGGGCAGGAATAGGTCATGGTCAAAGGTGATGGTTCACCTGCAGCAGCTATGTGCCTAGCACAGGCCTGATGGCATGCTGACCCTGAGAACCCTCCAACAGCTACTGCCTAGTGATGGAAAGGATGCGTGAGTAAAAGCCGTGCCCTGTGAGAAACGCTAGAATAAAGCTATTTGCCACGTGCCTTGAGAGTAGAGAGAAGACAGACATTCAAAGGGGCTGGACCAGTGGGGAACCAGGTCTCAGGATGGATGACCTCATGAAAGAGATAAACACTGAAGAGGGGGAGGATTTCTAAGGGCCCAGAAAGAGAGGAAGGGCATTTCAGGCCAGGGGAACAGCATGAACGACTGCGCAGAGGTGTGGAATTTCATCCTGGGTCAGGAAACAGGGCGGCCTGGTTGCAGCTGCAGCTCAGGGAGATGGCAGGGCAAGAAGTTACATAAGCAGCGACCAGCTTCTGCGGGACCTCAAACTCCGGGGTGAAAAGTCTGCAGATACCGGGAGCCGTGTGAGCTGGGAGGCTGGGCGGAAACCAGAGAACAATGGGGCGCAAAGCAGAGGGCAGACTGCAGCAGCTGAGACGAGGTCAGGGAGACGGGAGGAAGCTCTTGTAATGAGGTCAGAGAGAAACAGAGGCCCAGGACCAGGGCAGGGGCAGTATAAAGAGGAGGAAACAGGATCACCAGAGGGAGGTCACATTCTCCTTTGGAATGGCCAGCACTGGGCCGCTGGCTGGGCTGGAGTGACATCTTTAACCGAGACCCGACAGTCAGAGGAGGAGTAATCAGGCATTTGATTATGACCCACCTGTTGGCGCAGGAAATGACACATTGAAAGTGTTCTAGCCCAGCCGGTGAGGCTCCGTGGTGGAGCATCCACCCAGGAGCCAAGAGGCCACTGGTTTGATTACCGGGCAGGGCACATGCCCATGTTGCGGGCTCAATCCCGTCGGGGGAGGGAGGGTGGTGGTGGCTAGAGGCAGCCGATGACGATGTTCTCTCTCATCGATGTTTCTGTGTCTGGATCTCTCTTCCATCCTCTTTCTCTAAAAAATCAATAGAGACTTTTTTTTTTAAGTGTTCTATCCATGGTATTTATTATTGTTACTACTCATAAATATCTCAAAGAGTAAGTCATCTTTGTGATTTTATTCAGGTACCCATCTTCATAGATAGTTTTTAGAACAGTCCTGTCATTGGATTTCTTTACAGCAAGCAAAATACCAGAGGCCACTTGAAAACCCGTTTTATTGCATTTATGATCATGAAGGCTCAAGTCAGAGCCTCTGTAACTTAGTGTATTTAATGCTGCCCCGTGAAGCAGCTGCAAAGCATGAGGCTGTCACGACACCTCATTGGCCTCTGTTTCCAAAGCTGGACACGAGGACTCACTCGCCATCGCGGCCCCCGTCTGCAGGGGGACCTCAGACCGTGGCCAGGGCTGCAAGCCCTTTGACCAAGAATGAATGAATGGGTGGATGAGTGGGTGGGCGGGTGGACGCATGGGTGGATGGAACAATAAAAATCATTTCATCTCTTCTTTAAAAAAATGACTTCCTTTTGGATTAAACATACTGTGTGTCCTCCTTGGAAACTGCCCCGTGGGCCCGGTCCTTCGGAAGCCCAAGGCCGCGCCCCTGTGGCTGCCACATGCGCTGTGCTTTGGCGAAGGTGGCAGAGCTGGACTCTAACCACTGTGTGGAGTCTCTTCGGGTTTTGGTTTCTCCCCGGTGTTTGTGCTGCACGTGTTAGTGAAGCGT
Organism: Myotis yumanensis; assembly: GCF_028538775.1. Classification (NCBI taxonomy): domain Eukaryota; kingdom Metazoa; phylum Chordata; class Mammalia; order Chiroptera; family Vespertilionidae; genus Myotis; species Myotis yumanensis. The sequence goes on along the minus strand of NW_027223752.1, from coordinate 3,739,566 downwards.
TTGTTTTCCTCTCCTTAATCTGTCTTTGATTACAGGGGTCTCAGCCAAGAACGGAGAAGGCAAAAAGAACATTAAGTTTCCTCCCTTACAAGTACAAGGCTGTTCACTGGGGAGCCACGGCGCTGGCGGGTGGGGCGCGGGGCCGGGCCTGAGCGGCTCCAACTGGCGATGCTCTAAGCCTGAGAGCTGGCCGAATAGCTCTTGTCTGGCCCCCAGCTTGCAGTCCCCTCATACTCCAGCCTTGTTTGCCCAACTCTGGTTCCCGGCTTCCACCCAGGTTCTTGGTTGCCTCTTAGTTCTCCAGGCAGAGATTCAAGAGCAGCCCTGAGTCCTGCCGATGTGGCGGAAACTCGGATACATGGCTCGGCCTTTCCTAGCTCACTCCTTGGAGCCCAAAACTATTGTCCAAATATCCTCAGTTAGTTGGAATCCTATCGCAAACCGGAAAATGAGGTGAAGTCATGACTCTCTGAGAACCCCATCTGCTACTGGTCCTACCCTGCAGACAGGATTCTTGGACCAAGCCCAGACCCATCAATCTCTTTTGGATCCTGGGAACCTGGTGGATTCCAGTCTCTGGGTACACTAGTCTCCCGAACCCTGACCCCCAGCCTGTCCCGACTCTCGGCCGCTTCCCTCTGGTTCACCGCTGACATCCACGCTGGCTTGCAGGTAAGGCCATCCGTCAACCAACAGCAAAGCTGGGAAGACCTAAGACTAGTTTTCGGGACCCGCAGAGGTGGTTTCTACGGATGTGGAGTTTTTATGGGGTGGGGGTGGGATCTAGAACAGCGGTCACCAAACGTTCGGACCTCAGGGACCACAAGTGGTTCGTGGACCACCAGTTGGCGACCGCTGATCTAGAAAGCCCTCCACCTAAAGTATTTCTCGTTCCTTCTTCTATTCCCTGCTCTCTCATTCCCCCCAAACACACACCTGGCCCATCCTCTCTCCAGGCTGGAAATGCCACTGGTGGTGTTTCCTTTTGGAGTTACACTGTTGTGACTGCAGAACTCTGTTTCAGAAAGACATCCCCCCGCAGGGGGGGAACCCGCTCTTTTCCTCTATGAACCCCTTACAGAGTCTTATGTCCTCCTTGCTTTCCACAGCGTCTGCAAATGGAGCCCGAGGAGCTAAGAGGCAGAACACTGAGGTGTGGGCTGACTATGCACCCACTTGCCCGGGGCAGTGCCAGCCCATGTGTGTTGTCTTGGTGTTATTTTTATTGGTGTCCCATGTCACTCCTGCCCAGGTTTGGCCATGAGTGAATATGCGTCTAAGTCCTAGGGAATCATAGAAGACTTGGGTTTTGTCTTCTCCCCCTCCCTCCTTCTTCCCTCTCTTTCTTTCTTACTCTTTGCTATGTGTGGACCCTGGAGATGCAGAGATGGGTAAGACACCCCCCGCACCACCACCACTATGTGTGCCTGTGAGGAGCTCTGCTCAGTGGGGAGTAGCTGGATATGAGGGTGGGGAGGCAGAGAGAAGAGTAAGTGTAATGCGCTCAGTGTTACAGTTGGGTGAAGTTGCCGTGGATAAACCAAGGAGGGAGCATCACCTCTTTCTGGGAATAGGAGGCAGGGAAGGTGGCATGATGAAGCGGAAGCCAAGGGAAGGTTTGAAGGACAAGGAGCTCTGTGGCCAGAGACCAGCGGAGGAGGGCTTTCCAGCGGACACCTAGAGCTGTGGTTGGCAAACGGCAGCTCACAAGCCACATGCAGCTCTTTGGCCCCTTGAGTGTGGCTCTTCCACAAAATACCACGTGAAGGTGTGCACATACAGTGCAATTGAAACTTCGTGGCCCATGCACAGAAGTCGGTATTTTGTGGAAGAGCCACACTCAAGGGGCCAAAGAGCCTCATGTGGCTCTCGAGCTGTGGTTTGCAGACCATTGCCCTAGAGTAACGACCTTAAGTCAAAACTTGTGAGGGGAGAGGAAACCAAGATGGCGGCATAGGTAAACACTGGAGATTGCTGCCGCAAACAACCACTTCAAAAATACAACTAAAAGACGGAACGGACATCATCTAGAACCACAGGAAGGCTGGCTAAGGAGAGATTCTTCAACTAGAAGGAAAGAGAACAGCATACCGAGACTCAGAGGAGGCGTAGTGTGGAAAATACAAAGGTACGGAGGTGCGAGTGGAGCCGGCTGGTGACTGAGGGTGCGGTTGTCGTTTTCAATCAGGAGGGAGTCTCAGACTCTGGGCTACAGATCTGGGCGAGTCTCTAGGGACTCAGACTCAAATGGGAGAAGCGGGATTGTCTGGCATCAGTTGGAACGTGAAGGCAGCTTTCTCTCCAAGGTTTGCAGCGGTTGCTGGGGTTCTGAGAAGCAGAACCTCTGGGAACGGGACTGAGAGCAGCCATAACTGCTCCCTCCACCCGCCCTGTTGATCCCCACCCAAGCCCTGCGCAGAGCCATTTGCTGGATAGCCTCAGACAAAGGCTAGATTAGCACCTCTCCAGAGGACAGAAGTTTTCCCACTGCAGATACAGCTGATTCTCACAGCCAGTCGGCCTGGTGGTCAAATCCCTCTAGTATTAACTACAACAATCAAGGCTTAACTACAACAAGACTGCGCACAAAGACCACAAGGGGGTGCACCAAGAAAGCATAAAAAATGCGGAGACAGAGGAGAACCAAGATGGCGGCATAGGTTAACTCCAGAGCTTGCTGCCTCGAACAACCACTTCAAAAATACAACTAAAAGACGGAACGGACATCATCCAGAACCACAGGAAGGCTGGCTGAGTGGAAGTTCTACAACTAGGAGGAAAGAGGAAACCATACGAGACTCAGAGGAGGCGCAGTGCTGAAGTGAAATACTAAGGTTCGGAATGCATGTGGAGCGGGTCGGTGGCGGAGGGCGCGGTTGTTGTCTTCAATCGTGAGGGAGTTTCAGACTCTGAGCTCCAGATCCGGGCGAGTCTCTAGGGACCCAGACTCAAATGGGAGAAGCGGGAAGGCAGCTTTCTCTCCAAGGTCTGCAGCGGTTGCAGAGCCGCTGGAGACGGAACTGAGAGCAGCCATAACTGCTCGGCCCGTCCTGTAGATCCCCTGGGGACCTGCCCCGCCCAAGCCCTGCACAGAGGCATTTGCCGGGGAGCCTCAGGCAAAGGCTAGATTAGCACCGCCCCAGAAATTCAGCACAGTAGCGCTCCCACGGCAGACACAGCTGACTCTCATAGCCAGTTAGCCTGGAGGTCAATTCACCCCCGTATTGCCGAAAACAATCAAGGCTTAACTACAACAAGACTGCGCACAAAGACCACAAGGGAGTGCACCAAGAAAGCATAAAAAATGCGGAGACAAAAAAACATGACAGAAATGGAGGATATAGAGCTAAAAAACGCAATTTTGAGGGCTTACAATAATGTGCTAGAAACTGCCGATAAATGTAGTGAGATCCTCAAGAAATCTAATGATACCTTCGATGTTGTGATAAAGAACCAACTAGAAATTAAGCATACACTGACTGAAATAAAGAATATTATACAGACACCCAACAGCAGACCAGAGGATCGCAAGAATCAAGTCAAAGATTTGAAATGTGAAGAAGCAAAAAACACCCAACCAGAAAAGCAAAATGAAAAAAGAATCCAAAAATACGAAGATAGTGTAAGGAGCCTCTGGGACAGCTTCAAGCGCACCAATATCAGAATTATAGGGGTGCCAGAAGATGAGAGACAGCAAGATATTGAAAACCTATTTGAAGAAATAATGACAGAAAACTTCCCCTACCTGGTGAAAGAAATAGACTTACAGGTCCAGGAAGCACAGAGAACCCCAAACAAAAGGAATCCAAAGAGGACCACACCAAGACACATCATCATTAAAATGCCAAGAGCAAAAGACAAAGAGAGAATCTTAAAAGCAGCAAGAGAAAGAGACTCAATTACCTACAAGGGAATACCCATACGACTGTCAGCTGATTTCTCAACAGAAACTTTGCAGGCCAGAAGGGAATGGCAAGAAATATTCAAAGTGATGAATACCAAGAACCTACAACCAAGATTACTTTATCCAGCAAAGCTATCATTCAGAATTGAAGGTCAGATAAAGAGCTTCACAGATAAGGAAAAGCTAAAGGAGTTCATCACCACCAAACCAGTATTATACGAAATGTTGAAAGGTATCCTTTAAGAAGAGGAAGAAGAAGAAAAAGGTAAAGATACAAATTATGAACAACAAACATGCATCTATCAACAAGTGAATCTAAGAATCAAGTGAATAAATAATCTTATGAACAGTATGAACTGGTGATTATAATAGAATCAGGGACATAGAAAGGGAATGGACTGACTATTCTTGGGGGGGTGGAAAGGAACGTGGGAGATGTGGGAAGAGACTGGACAAAAATCGTGTACCTATGGATGAGGACAGTGGGTGGGGAGTGAGGGCGGAGGGTGGGGCAGGAACTGAGAGGAGGGGAGTTATGGGGGGGGGAAAAAGAGGAACAAATGTAATAACCTAAACAATAAAGATTTAATTTAAAAAAAAAACTTGTGAGGGGCCTGAACGTCTTGTCTCTGGGAAGGAGTTTTCACGAGGTCGGTGTTGCAGAGGAAGGAGATCAGGGAGGCGGGACATGCGGCCAGAAACCGACGTGGAAGCTGGGTCACGGGGGCCTCGAATGCCACACTTAAAAGTGTGCACGGGATGCCAGGGGATGTTTTGAGTAGAGGAATGATCCAACCAGAGAGAGCTGTTGGAAAACTGGTCTAGAAGCAATGTGGTGCACGAGAGGAGAGAGACGAGCCTTGAGTTTAAGGAGATTGCAGGGGATTCCCAGCCAGTAGCCTCTCTTCTTCCTCGGAGTTGCTAGGTGAGAGGGAAGGTCCTAATTGGACAGTGAACAAGTGAAAAAGGTGTCTCCCACCAGTGTTCCGAGTGGGATGGCATTCCAGGGACAGCCACACACATCCTGACACCATGATGGCAGAAGCATTGTACAGTGTGATGGGCTGGATTGTGTCCCAACAAAATTCCTATTTTGAAGCCCTACACCCCAGGAGTTCGGAAGGTGACTGTATTTGCAGGTAGGGTCTTTAAGAAGTAATTAAGGTAAAATGGGTCCATGTGGGTGGGCCCTAATCCAATACCATTGGTGTCATTATAAGAAGAGGAACTCTAGACACACAAAAGGAGACCGGAGGGGTGTGGTCGTACAGAGGAGAGGCCATGTGGAAACACAGCAGGAAGATGACCATCTGCAAGCCAAGGAGAGAAGCACCACAAGAAACCAAACCTCCGGACACCTTGACCTTCACCTTTTAGAGCCATGAGGAAATACATTTCTGTGTTTAAGCCACCCGGGCTGCAGCATTTCATTATGGCAGCCTAAGCAAGCTAATCCATAGAGTCTAGTCGTAGACATAGGTAGTGTCTTAGTCTGTTCAGCTGCTATAAGAACATACCACAGACTGATAATGGTGAAGGCTCTCCTCTAGGCTGCAGGCTGCTGACTTTTTGCTGTGTCCTCACATGGCAGAGGGTGAAAGCAAGCTCTTGGGCATTCCTTTCATAAGGGCACTAATCCTGTTCCTGAGGGCCCCACCTTCATGACCTAACCACCTCCCCCAATCCTCCCTCCAAATACCATCACCTTGGAATTTCAACATATAACTTTGAGGGAGACACAAACACTCAGACCATACCAGGGAGCTTCCCTGGCAGTGGCCTTATCTCATTTGTTTGACTCCTATCACATGGGAAGGTCTCAGGGAATTGCCTGGAAGAAAATCTGGAGTGTGAAAACCAAGAGAAAACCACAGGAAGGCTCATTTGCCCGTGAAAGCAGGTTGGTGAGTGTAGTGAAGAGAGTGGGAATAGATGATAAAGCTACTTCAGATCAGTTTTAAAGTATCGAGTAGTTCTGTTGAACTGTTTTATTTTTATTTTTTAATCTGAACAATAAAGATTTAATTAAAAAATAAAATAAAATAAAATGTACAATTCAGTGGTTTTTATTATATTCAGTGTTGTACAATCTAACAATTACCACTATCTAATTTTAGGATCTTTCCTTTTTCTTTCTTTCTTTCAAAAAGACATGCTCAGCCCTAGCTGGTTTGGCTCAGTGGATAGAGCCTGGACCTGCGGATGGAAAGATCTAAGGTAGCAGTT
>NW_027223752.1:3114169-3133336 GCF_028538775.1 Myotis yumanensis | reverse complement strand
TTTCAGGATGATCCCGTCCTCCCTTTTGAGCCAGTGTCTCCTGCATGTACTGCTGTCCACTAAAGGCTCAGCTGAGAACACGGGCTGACCCCGCCTTTCCTGCCACCCATTCCCCGCCTGGTCAGTTTCAACCCCCACACCCTCCCCACACCCACATCCCCTACCATAGGGCTAATCCTCCGACCACCGACTCTGACCCCTGAAGGGGGTCTCCCTGCCTGACCACCTCCGTCTTTCACGTTGTAGCCCAGGTGACCGTTAGCACGAACCCTTCCCAGGCCATTTTCCCACTCAGAACCCTTCAGGTGCCTCCAGGATCAAAGCCCAAGTCCTTGCAACGGCCTCTGCCCTGCTCCCCTGTGGGCCCCACACGCACCCTCTCCCCACTCCTCACACATCCCCAGGGGCTCCCCTGCCCTCCCCTCTCTCTGATCTGCACAAAAGGAAACGAGGTAGGAGCTCTGCTCAGCCCTGTGTTCTACAAGGGGAAACTGAGGCTTGGAAGACTCAGGTCACATAGCTGTCAGGGCTGAGCCAGAAGTCCAGGTCGGCTGACACCTGAGCCCCGAGCCACACGGCCTTCCTCAGTGAACATTTTGTGAACAGATGAGTGTTAAATAAATTGATGCTTAAACTCACAAAATACCCGTGTTATCGGAAAGGAATAAGGTTTGTTCACACACACACACACACACACGATGAAAACATCTTCATTCCAGGAGCAGAGGATAACAGACGGCTAGGGCATCACACACAGCATTTCCCCACTTATTTCACCTGCTGCTCAGCATCTGCGCACTTAGGCACTTAGCAGGCAGGTCCAGGGACCCATCGTCCCTGGTCTGGTCCTGGAACGTGCTGCCTGCCCCGCTGGCTTAGCCCCGGTCTCTCTGATCATTGCCAGGGACATAGCATCATGTTTTCTCAATGAAAATCCCCATTTCACAGCCTTAACAGGATCAGTTCCTTATCTTTCTCTGTGAAAGTTCCAGTCAGTTTTTCCAACATGTGGGAGATGCGGGGAGACTGTACCAGGTGGACGTCATACAAAAGGGCAAGGATGGTGAGCCGGCTGCCACCCTCTGTGCCTCCGCTTCCCTTTCCATAGACGTCATCGAATTCCTCAGCGCGGCCTCCAGAGAGGGAGCTCCGACCTGCACAAGTGAAACAGACCCAGGGTCATCGCACACACCTGACCAGCGTGGCAGGGTGTTCCTCTCAGGGACCCTTCTTTTCAGCCAGCGGAGGTGTTTATGCTGAAAGAGTCAGTCCTTTTAAAACCAGCGCATCAACACACACCTGGTAGGATACTCACGGCCACGGGGCATACCCGTTAGGACCCGGTCTGAGTGTGCAGGATTGGCACAGGGCCATGCGGACTGCTGGCTGCAGCACAGAACAACCCGCCACAGCACTGGGACCTGCTGTGAGCACACCCTCCCGCCTTCTCAGTCCAGGTGGACCGCCTCGGCCAGCGGCCGTCTGGTTCCTTGGAAACAGGGCACCGCACATCTGTCTGCAGCGCTGCACATCCAAAAGCCCTCATTCTGAAGCGCAGCTGAGCCCGGAGGAGAGGGCGGGAGCAGCACCAGGTGGGGGCGTGGAGCCCTGTGGAAGGGGCAGTGGGAAGGGAGACCTGCCAGACGCAGTCCTGCTGGACCCGGGAAGGAAGATACGGAGACCCAGCAGCTGGGACCAGCCACGCAGCCACTAGATGGAAAAGATCCAACTCTGAGGACCAGGAGCTGGAAGAGGAAACCTGGGGGGGGGGGGGGGGGGGGAGCAGGTTAGGTGGCGGCTTCAATTGTGGGAGCAGGTGAGCTCGGCCCGACAGGTCACAGTGTCGTAAACACGTGTCACTGCTGAAGGCAAACACTAAATGCCAGAAGCCTCCGGAAGAGGCACAGATGGGCAGGAGGGAACCATGCCTTCACAGAACCCAGCGCCCATAGACAGGGGCTATTTCTAATTTAATAAATAATAAATGTAACCTGTGAATTCCCTAGTGCAGCCTTTTCACTACACATCAACCTGAAGAGCAAGCCAATGACCACGACATTATGTTCAAATAGAACTTAAAAAAGAGAAAATAGCCAAGCCGGCATGACTCGGGGGTGGAGCGTTGACCTAGGAAGCAGGAAGTCGGGGTTCAATTCCTGGTCAGGGCACATGCCCCGTTTGGAGGTTCAATCCCCAATGTGGGGAGTGCGGGAGGGAGATGGTCAATGATTCTCTCCCATCATTGATGTTTCTATCTCTCCCTCTTCCTTCTACTCTTAAATCAATAGAAATAGATTTTAAAATGAGAAATTAGAATTCTGCCCATATAAAAATTATGTATAAAATTAAATGTTTGAATGGTTGAATGTTTTCAACAAACTAATGGAATTACTTAACTACATCAAATTTTCTCAAAGTTTGAATTCATTTGAAGTCTTTAAAATAAAGTATAGCAATATCTTGATCCATACAGTTTTAGGGCACTGGAAACTACGGAGGAAAGAAACAAATGGGACTACATCAAAAGAAAAAGCATCAACCAAAAGAACAAGAAAGCCCACAGCATGGGAGAACACATTTGCCAATGTTATCTCCGATAAGGGTTGAATCTTCAAAATTTACAGAAAACTCCTACAACTTAACAAAAGGAAGATAAATAATCCAATCAAGAAATGGGCAAAGGACCTAAATAGATACTTTTCCAAAGAGGACATACAGAAGGCCAAGAGACATATGAAAACACAGTCAAAGTCACTAATCATCCAAGAGACATCTTCACAGGGGAGTTTTACCAAACATTCAAAGTAGAACTAACACCTTCTAGGATACTCCTCAGACTATTTCAGAAAATACACCAATAATGAACTCACACAGAGAAAAACTAAGAAATCAATCCCATTTACCACAGCACCAAAAACATTAAGATACCTAGGAATAAACTTAACTTACGAGATAAAAGATCTGTACTCGGAAAACTACAGGACCTTGAAAAAAGAGAGAGAGGAGGACGTAAACAAATGGAAGGATATACCGTGTTCATGAATTGCTAGAATCAACATCATTAAAATGTCCACACCACCCAAAGCATCTATAGGTTCAATGAAAATCCCATTAAGATAGGAACGGAATATAGCGCAGACCTACAACAAACTCTCCAAAATATCATATGTAATTCAAAAAAGACCCCGAATAGCCACAGCAATCCTGAGACAGAACAACAAGGTTGGAGGGCTCACAATACCAGATATCAAGCTATATTACAAAGCCACTGTTCTCAAAACTGCCTGGTACTGGCACAAGAACAGACACGTAGACTAATGAAATCAAACAGAGAACCCAGAAATCAACCCAAGCCATTAAGCTCAATTCATATTTGACAAAGGAGGCAAGAGTATACAATGGAGTAAAGATAGTCTCCTCAATAAACGGTGTTGTGAAAATTGGACAGATAAAGGCAAAAAAATAAAAATGAAACTAGACCACCAACTTACACCAAACACAAAAATAAACTCAAAATGGATAAAGGATTTAAACATAAGACGAGAAACCATAAAAATCTTAGAACAATCTATAGGCAGCAAAATATCAGACATATGTCATAGCAATAATCATCAGAGAGATGCAAATCAAAACGACAAGGACATACCATCTCACACCTATCAGAATGGTTATCATCAACAAATCAACAAACACAAGTGCTGGCGAGGATGGGGGGAAAAAGGAACCCTCTTGCACTGCTGGTGGGAGTGCAGACTGGTGCAAGCACTGTGGAAGACAGCGTGGAGTTTCCTCAAAAAATTGAAAATGGAACTCCCATTTGACCCAGTAAACCCACTTCTAGAACTATCTCCCAAGAAATCAGAAACACCAATCAGAAAGGACATATGCATCCCTCTGTTCATAGCAGCACAATGTACAATAGCTAAGATTTGGAAACACCCTAAGTGCCTCATTTGGCAGATGAGTGGATTAGGAAACTGTGGTACATCTATACAGTGGAATACTACGCTGCTGTAAAAGAGAAGGAACTTTTACCATTTGCAACAGCATGGATGGACCTGGAGAGCATTATGCTAAGCAAAATAAGCCAGTAGGAGAAAGACAAATATCACATGAGCTCACTCATTTGTGCGATATAATGAAAAATGTAAACTGATGAGCAAAAATAGAGCCAGAGGAAAACTATTTTAGAACATAATAGAAGTAATCCTGTTAGTTGCAGATTTTTAATATGTCCTACAACTTTTATGATATGTTAGTACAGTTTTGTTAAGATTATTATATTTTAAATCTTTTTTCCTTGAAATCTTAATGTTTATTACATGTATTATTATATTTAAAAGTCTTTCTTGAAATATTAATATTTATTGCACATAACATCTTTAATAATAAAAGAGTAAGATGCTAATTAGACCAGGAGGCCTTCCACACATCCTTCCAGACAAAGCATTGGTGGTGGGGCCATGACAGAGGCTGTTAGGGGTGATTAGGCCAGGAGGGGAGGGCATCTGGGGGAGAGAAGGCTGGCAGTTGGGAGCGAGCAGGCCAGCAGAAGTGCCAGTTGGGGGCAAACAGGCCGCGCGGGGAGGGCAGATGGGGCCAAGCAGGCCGGCAGTGGGAGAGTAGTTGGGGACGAGCTGGCCAGCAGTGGGGGCCAGTTAGGGACGGGCAGGCCGAATGGAGGGGGCAGTTGGGGGCAAGCAGGCCGGCAAGGGTGTGCAGTTGGGGGTGAGATGGCTGGCTGGGGGATAGTTGCAGAAACACAGGCCGGCAGGCAGAGTGGTTCGGGGCAATCAAGCAGGCAGGCAGGCAGGTGAGCAGTTAGGAGCCAGTGGTCCTGGATGGCGAGAGCGATGTCTGACCGCCAGTTTAGGCCGATCCCAGAAATCATGCCTAAACTGGCAGTCCGACAACCCCTAAGGGGTCCCAGATTGGTGAGGGTGCAGGCAGGGCTGAGGGATACCCCGCCGCCCCCATGCACAAATTTCGTGTACCGGGCCACTAGTCTATATACACTGAGTGGCCAGGTTGTTATAACCACACCATCAGTATTTCGTTGGGCCACCTTTTGCCTTCAATACTGCGGCAATTCTTCTTAACATGGATTCCACAAGATGTGGAAAGGTGATGCGAGGAAACTGGCACCATGCCTGATGAATAGCACTGTCCAGTTCTGTGAGATTTGATCGTTGTGGAACCAGCTGCCTGATGGCTCTTTTAACTTTGTCCCACAAATGCTCAATTGGATTGAGATCTGGTGATTGTGGGGGCCACATAAGCAAGGCAGTCTTCCTCATGTTCTTGAAACGACTCCTGCACAATATGAGCACTGGAGTATGGCGCATTGTCTTGTTGGAAGAAGCCATCTCCATTGGGATACGCCATCAACATGATAGCATGAAATTGATCAGCAATGATACTTAGGTATGTTTTGCTATTCAGATGTTGCTCCACACGAATTAAAGGGTCGAAATCATGCCAGGAAAACATGCCTCAAACCATAACACTGCCCCCACCAGCTTGAAGCGTTGTACTCATGCATGTGGGGTGCATGCTCTCATGCTGTTTTCGCCAAATTCTCACTCTGCCATTGGCATGAGGCAACTGGAAATGTGATTCATTGAAGCACATGACTTTTTTCCAATGCTCGACTGTCCAATCCTTGTGTTTCTGTGCGAATTGGAGACGTTTTATCTTGGTACCTGCAGACAGCAAAGGTGTTCATACAGACCCTTGGCTTCCATATCCCAAACTATGAAGTGTACAGCTAATTTGCCTACAAACATCAGGTGGTCATAATAATCTAGCCAGTCAGTGTATATAAAACCCTAAGCTACCCTTGGAGCAGTGCTATGATGCGCACTGACCACCAGGGGTCAGACACTCAAAGCTCAGGCATGGAAACATGGACCAGACTGATGAATCTCAGAGGAAAGGAGGAAGCGGGAAGGAGGAAAGGGATTCACCAAAGATCTTCTATGTATATGAGAGGCCCCCGGTGGGGTCCCTCAGCCTAGCCTGCAGGGATCGGGTTGAAACCGGCAGTGCGACTTGCCCTGAGGGGTCCTGGATTGTGAGAGGGCCCAGGCCAGGACAAGGGACTCCACTGGTGCACGCATTTGTGCACCCAGCCTCTAGTTATATTGAAATTTCTCTCTTGAAATATTAATGTTTATTGCACATAACATCTAGATATATAAAAGTCTAAGTGAAAGTTGGACCAGTGCTATGATGCACAGAGAGCACCAGGGGGCAGACACTCAACACACAGGCATGGAAACATGGAACAGACTGATGAATCTCTGAGGGAAGGGGATGGGGGAGGGCGGGAAGAGAGTCACTAAAGATCTTCTATGCATACTAGAGGCCCCGTGGGGTCCCTCACCTGGCCTGTGGGGACTGGACATGCCCTGAGGAGTCCCGGATGGTGAGCCGGTGCAGGGCAGGCCCAGGACCCCAACTGGTGCACGAATCTGGGCACCAGGCCTCTAGTTAGAGTTAAATTTGTTTTTCTTGAAATATTGTTTACTGTATGTAACATTATATTTAAAACCATTGTTCTTGAAAAAGGGAAAGAAAATGCCAAAGAAATAAAAAATGAAAAAAAAATAAAATAGAGCTTAGTAGAGCCTTTAAAACGAGCAATAGCATTCATGTGGCTGGAGTTACCCGAGCACCTGCAGTGACTCCGACAGGACGTGCACACAGGTCTGCAGACCTGCTGTCTGATGGATCCAGGAGCCGAGAGCAGCTCGGGGGCGGCCCACGGGCTCGGGACACACTCTGGGCCCCACGAGGACGCCCCTGTCGCCACAGGCCTGGAGGTGAAGGCCTTCCCTGAGCGCGTCATGGCCGGTGTCGGTCCTGCCACAGGGAAGGCTGCAGCGCCAAGTGCACAGTGACCTCCTGGGCCACAACCCGTGGACGCCGGACCGGCTGCGGGAGGTCGGGGTCCGTGGCTCTCACTCGCCTTCCGGACTTTCAGTCTGAGGCGAACCCTGTGGCTGAGGAGGATCCGGGTCCGACACCGCAGGCCTTGGGCCCGGGAAGCACTGGAGCGGTGCCCAGAGCCGGGGCCACACAGGGCAGGGGCTGCGCCGGGTCCAGCGCCCTCTGCAATGTGGCGGCCTGACTGGTGTGGGGGCGTCTTCCTCAGACACAAACCCGATGCGGAAGGCGCCTCCGGGAGCTGCTGATGCGAGCAGAGCGGGGTCCTCGGCCTGGAGGACCCGGGGCCTGAGCTGGGCCGGTCCTCAGCCCGCGCCACAGGGCTCCTCGGCCCCCACTCGCCATCTTTCCCGCAGAAGCCTCGAGGCTGCCCAGGCCCTAGCTGCCAGCAGCCACTCAGGTCAGACAGACCCAGCACCTCCAGGCTGCTGCCTCCAGAGGAGCGTGGCTGACTTCCGGAAGGGGCGGGACTTCCGCGCGGTGGGCGGTACCTGCGCGGGCCCGTGGGCGCCCCCTGGTGGCCGGAGGCGGCAGCACAGGGAAGTGGCCGAGCCAGGTGCCTCCTGTGGGAACACTGGGCCCTGAGCAGGGAGGCAGGAGGCGCTCTGGCTCCCACAGGAAAGCCCTGCAGGTCCCGGTGCAGAGGCCTCCGCCAACCCCGCCAGGGAAGGGGCCGTGCCGGTTGCAGGCGTCACGTCGGCACACGTTGGCGCATGGACCACGGATAACATGCCCACAGGGAATGTGCCCGTGGCCTGGGCGCGTATTGGCCAGAATTGATGGGCAATTTCTACTCAGCTTGGTGTTTCCACTCAGCCCCGGGCCTCGTGCCTCCGTGTATTGTGTGGGGCCTCTTCTGGGGGTGTTCCGTGCCCCCAGATCCATGCGGATGGGACAGAGTGACCGTGGCCTTGTTGGGCACAGGGCCTTGGCCGGTGTACTGCAGGTCAAAGGGTTCTCAGGGTCTGGGATGGGTGGGCCCTCACTAAGTGACAGGTATTCTTATATATTTATTTATTTTTAAAGATTTCCTTTTTAAAAAGATGTATTTTTTATTGATTTCTGGGAGGAAGAGAGACAGAAACCTCAAGATGAGATTCAATCACTCATTGGCTGCCTCCTTTATGCCCCCTACTGGGGAAAGTCACCCCTCCCTCCCCCCAAGGGGAGACTGGGCCTCCAAGGGCTTTCTATGGGGAAAGTATCAACCATGCATGGGAATAAGCAGCCATACATTCTGGGGAAGGCGATGGATAAGGGGGTTAGAAGGGATCCTCAGGTTTTGTTCATTGTATGTGTATCTTTTGAATTCTTAACAGAGTCGTAGGTGTTAGGTCGAAGGGAAGCCCAGGAGCGGATGCATGCCACTGTAAGGCAGATGGTGGCGGAGATACTGGACCCTCCCTGGAATTCCTAATAGGTCAACGTGCCAGACAGATGACGACACAGACTCGTTCCCATGGCGACCCCCATGGCGGGAACTCTCACAGCTCATGCCCCCCGCCCCTCACTAATCTGCTGTATAAAGAAAAAAAAGTGCCTCCCTCCCTGGCGCAAATTCACTGGCCATGCCTTTGGGACTTGTGAATTTCACCAGGGAATGCAGATTAAAGCTTCTCTTTTCCTCCTTTCTGACTGACTGGGATCTCTTTGTTTCCTGTGCTATGAACTTTATATTAGGCAAATAAGCATTTGCTTTATTATTATCTAGCAGAGGCCTGGTGCATGGATTTGTTCACTGGTGGGGTCCATCAGCCTGGCCTGTGCCTTCTTGCAATCCAGGACCCCTGAGGGGATGTCAGACTGCTGGTTTCAGCCTGAATCCCACAGGCCATGGCCCGAAACTCGCAGTCTGACCTACCCCGAAGGCTGTAGTAGTGTATGAAGAGGCAGGCAGTTGGGGAGGATCCCAAGCCCAGGCTGGGCATTGGGCTGTTCCCACTCATCCTGGCTCTGCTGTGCCTGCTGTCTGCCGCCGCTGCTTGGTAAGCTCACTGAGCAATGCTCCCGCTGTGGGAGCACACTGACCACCAGGGGGCAGCTCTTGCATTGAGCGTCTGCCCTCTGATTGTCCGTGCGCATCATAGTGACTGGTCAACCCGTTGTTTGGTCATTTGGTGGCTCGGTCACTTGGGCTTTTATATATATAGATAGCTTTTTGGATGCCTGAGAATATTTGCTATTCTGTACGGTGCATACTTTAGGAGCAGCTGTAAGGTGAGAAAGAGGAGAGCAGATGTGCAGGTCTCTTTCAACAATTTGCTGTGATGGCAGCAGAGTCATTGACTGGCACTTGGAGAGGGCGTGGGGTCAGAAAGCTATCAGGATGGTGCTCTCTGTAATAACTAGTTTCCCCTTGTTCATGTAAAAACATTCCAACCTGTAAAGGATTTTTTTGTGAGTTTATTTGAGCCAAACTATCAACAATTGCCAGGAAGCAGAATCTCAACATATTGGGATAATGTCCGGAGACTGGCAGTTTTTCACCTCGTTTTATACAGTGCAATCAAAGGTGGAGATGTAAATGGGTTGCATGAAATCCAGTGGATAGATTAGGGGGCGGGTGGGAGAAAGCAAAGCAGGGAGACCTCTGGGATTGGATAAAATAAAGTTGCAGACGCACACTTCTTTTACTTAGGTGGGTGCAGGATAGTTAACAGTCAACAATTAACTCACTAACAATGAGGGGGGATGTGTGGCCTCGCAGAGCGGTGCCTGTGCTGTAATGGGTCTGGAAAAAGGGAAATTACCGTGACATTCCAACGGTATGCTATCATGGATGCAGAAAGACAAAAGGCTCAGTTAAGGTAAAGATTGACCTTGTGGGGGAAGGTACCCGCCTAGGACATGACCACCCACCATAACTGCTTTTCGTTAAAGTTTCCATTCCAGACCGTCCTTTGAGGTTACTTTAGGTCTTTGAGTTTGCAAGGCCGCCGGGCAGGCCTCCTTCTGGGCAGAACTGCTTTATAAACACCCGAGCCAGACCAGGAACACAGCCAAGCGCAGTTCTATATTTCTGGGGATTCAGGACAGAGAGCAGATTCGGCACAAGATCCAAGCCTTGGACTTGGAAGAGAGGATGAAATCCGAGGAGCTGGGGAAGTTTCCCCGAAGCCATGGATGGAAGGCAGAGTTTATGGACACAGATGCTGGCGGTGGGTGGAGTTGACACCAGAAAGAGAATTCTTTTGTGATTGCATCATACTTCATGATGAAATATGAAGTGATCATCTGAGAGTGAGCTGGGAAGAGATGGTGGCAGAAGCTCTAGAAGTTGCATTTACTCTTGAAAGTTTGTACAATTGCTGGATAAAACTCATACCCCACATGCTGGCCGGGTGTCCCTCCACCCAAAAGTGAGTTAAGCCTCAGCACCTGCTGTGAACCTCCTGCAGAATCAGGGTGGGCGTTGCCAGGATGTTGAGGCTGATGATGCCACACACACACTTTCAGTGTGTGAATTAGCGCACTCTCTGGTGTCGAAGTACCTGATGGGAGGTGTGCTGGTGGGAGGGGTGTGGATTCCTGAACAGGGAAGCAAATAAAAATAACATGTCACACTGCCCATGCTGAATATTGACATGGCAAGGACAGACATCGCAGTCTGTTCTCCACACAGCAGGCAGAGGGAACCTGACCTTATCATTCCCTGCTTAGCTTCCCAGGTCGCTCAGCACGCAAGATCCAGTCCTGGCAGGGGCTTGCGAGGCCTCACACAGCCTGGCTCCCCCTTAACTTCTGACCTCACTTCCTGTCTCCCTCCCTCTTCCTCTCATACCTGGACTGTACCTCCTTTTGCTTCAGGAAGTCTTCAAATCGCACTCGGTATATTCAGTTCTTTACCTTATTTGCTCTTCCCTGACAGCCGTAGCTCCAGGAGGACACATATGGTGGTCTAGTTTGGCCCCTGCTCTGACTCATACCTACACCCACGCCACAAGGTGGGCCTTCAGGACAGGTTTTTGGAAGAACTGAACATGTGTCCATTGCACGGGTGAATGCTTTTCTGAAAACCACCTTCTTGTCTCCATTAGAAGTTAATGTTTACCCTTTTATTATATGACTTTTATCTGATTTCTTATGATCTTTACTCCGCAGAGTGCACATCCCATTCCCGAATTGAATGGTGAAGCGCCTTCCGTTACCCGACAGTGGTGGATCCATGGCCGGATTCTACACCTATAACAGCAGGATTCCCCCCTGACTGGGAGAGGGAAACATTGAGATGCAGTTTCAGTTTCTTATAAAACAAAGGCAGTTTCAGTTTCCTCTAAAAGGAAACTTATCTCATTTGCTCTCTGCATCCCTGGGGGCGAGGCTGCTCCGCCTCCTGGATGTTGTCACAACTCAAACCCTCAGGCAGAGTCAGTTCTGCATTTCAGAGAATCCTCTTCTCTAGGTAAGACATGGATTGGGAGGGGGGGGGGGGGGGCTGCCCCTTTCATGGCCCTCCACCTGGGATGGCCTGTGGGCTCAGGGAGTGGAGTGCAGACCCCTGTGGGTCCACTCACAGGATACCTTGTTTCTCATCAGAGAAAAGGGGGGGAGGGGCTCCAGCCCCCAGCTACCCCCGCCCCTCCTGGCTCTAGGACTCTGGCCTCATCCATTACTGGGTGGGAGTGCGACAGGTGGGGGGGGGGGGGGGCGCGGAGGAGATCAGTTAGGTTTAGAAGGAAGCAGATCAGAGCCACACCAAGCCGGAGCTTTGGGAGCAGCTGAACCAGGGTTGGTGGCACTTTTTTCTTTTTTTAATATGTTTTTATTGATTTCAGAGAGGAAAGGAGAGGGAGAGAGAGATCATCAATGATGAGAGAGAATCATTGATCAGCTGCCTCCTGCACGCCCCCTACGGGATCAAGCCCACAACCCAGGCATATGGCCTGGACGGGAATCAAACCCGGGACCCTTTAGTCCATAGGCTGACGCTTTATCCACTGAGCCAAACCAGCTAGGGCTCTATGGCACTTCAACATAAAGTCCTTGCAACCTTGGGTGAATCCCTCACCCTCTCTGTGCCAGACAATGTTTTCTTATTGATAAAAGGCAGATGGTGCCCTAACCAGTTTGGCTCAGTGGATAAAGCGTCAGCCTGCGGACTGAAGGGTCCCAGGTTCGATTCTGGTCAAGGGCATGTGCCTTGGTTGCAGGCACATCCCCAGTAGGAGGTGTGCAGGAGGCAGCTGATCGAGGTTTCTAACTCTCTATCCCTCTCCCCTCCTCTCTGGAAAAAATTCAATAAAATATATTTTTAAAAATTATATATATAAAAGACAGATGGTGATCTCAGCCTTACCATTGTGCCAGTGGAGAGATTGCATCAGAGCGGGAGCCCAGAGTAACCCTTCAAAGTGGAATCGGTTCTGGTTTTCTTTTTCTGTTTTTTTAAAAATATGTTGTTATTGGTTTCAGAAAGGAAGGGGGATGGAGAGAGATAGAAACATCCTATCTAATAATAGACAAACATGGTAATTGACTGTACCTTCACTACGCCTCCCATTGGCTGATCGGCATGATATGCAAATTAACTGCCAACAAAGATGGTGGTTAATTTGCATACATAGGCTCCAAGCAGTGGAGTGAAGCCTGACAGCACCAGGGCAGTGGAGCAGAGAGGCCTCAGGGCCCAGGGCCAGTGGAGCAGTGAGGCCTGGTGTTTCTGGGGCCGACAGAGCAGCGAATCCTGATGTTTCCGGGGCTGGCTCCGGCTGGAACTCGGCCAGAGCGAAGGCCTGGGCCCCGGGTGCCGGAGGCAAATTGGTGCCAGCAGCCAGGGGAAAGGAAGACCTATTGCATGAATCTCTTTGTGCAACAGGCCTCTAGTCAGTGATAAAAGAGAATCATGGATTGGCTGCCTCCTGCACGCCCCACACTGGAGATCAAGCCCAAAACCCGGTCATGTGCCCTGATGGAATGGAACCGTGATCTGCTGGTTCATAGGTCAACCCTTAATCAGCCAGCCCGGCTGATTTTCTCATTCTGGTGCCTTTAAGTGGCCCCATGGAGATTGAAGGGAGTTCTAGAAATATCTAAGGAGTCGATGTGTTTTCAGGCAGAAGGAAGCCGCCCACCTGAGGAAATAAAATCTACCCCGTCCACCTCACCCTCCACTTCCATCCCCCCCAATTCCCACCCCTGGGCCGTTTCCAGGCCTGCTGCCCCCCAAGCTCAGAGAAGCCTCTCAACCACCCCTCCCCCAGCCCCTGTAGAGGCGGTGGGGAAACCCCAGTTCCAGTGTCCCTGTCCCTGACACAGCTTCTTGCAGGTTTGGCTCCCCTGAGTGCTTATTGCTCTGTGCACCATGGAAGGCATCTTGGCCTCTTCCGTCATTGCCAAGATCCTGTCAGCAGCGAGCATGGCCAAAGCTGGGGCGGCCTCCAGCAGTGTCCTGGCTGGACTGTCGTCCATGGGTGAGTGTTCCTGGGAGGGCCGGAGCGGGCAGGAGGCAGCTGGGGAGGAGGGTCAGGGAGCGTCCTTCCTGCTCAGGGCCCCACAGGGAGGGAGAGAGGGGTGTTCCTGCGGGGCCTCCCGCTGGGGGTGTGTCCTGGCCGGTGAAGGGGCAGGATTGGGGTCCGGGTGCCCTCCCGACTGGGCCTGGACTGAGGGGACCCCGCCTGGGTCCCGCTCCCTGGCTCTCATCTCCCCCGGGTCCACTCCCAGAACTCACCTCCTTTAGTTACTTTGTTTTTAAATGAAATTTGGTTTATTTTATTATTATTATTTTTTTAATCCTTATCTGAGGATATCTTTCCATTGATTTTTAGAGAGTGGGAGAGGGAAAGACAGAGAGAAATATCGATGTGAGAGAAACACACCGATTGGCTGCTTCCTGCACGAGCCCTGACCAGGGTCTGGGTGGGTGAGGAGCCTGCTCTTGACCAGAATCAAACACGGGACCCTTCAGTCTGTAGGCCGATGCTCTATCCACTGAACCACACTGGCCAGGGCATCACCTCCTTGAGTTTTCTTATCTCTGCATCCCGCCTTGCGTAGCAGTTTGCAATGTGGGGTCTCAGATCCAGAGCGCCGGTTTTAACAGAATTCTTCAGTTTTGGCCTATTGTCTTTGTTAGTTCGCGTGAGCCCCTCTTGGGTTTATTTCTTTATTTTGCTGTTTATCTTCTCCTTTGCTCCCCCGCCCCCAACCCCAAGGTCAGCCTTTCTAATATGTTCAATGTATATTTTTGTAGATTGGGTATTTTCTGTTTGCATGTGTTCTCCTTTACTTACTAAATAATGGGTATCTCCCTCGATGGTTTGGTGTTTTTTTTTTTTTTTGCATGAAAAACGATGTTTCTGAGATCTGTCAGTATCGCTAGACGAGCCTCCAACCGCACTTCCACCTGCGGCCCGGGGGGCATATGTGCGCCCACAGGCCCTGACCTTTCTCTCCAACCCCCACCCGCCCAAAGACCTGGTGTGAAATGGGGGGAAGGCGGCCACAGGGCCTCTGACCCCCGCCTGACGCTGGCCCCTGTGCACTCACCCCGTCTTCTTCCTCAGGGCTCACCGTGTCATCCAAAGCCGCCCTGGGCTCTGCTGCATCCTCCCTGGGGTCCATGCTGGGGGCGCTGCAAGCCTCCTCCCTGCTGGCATCCCCCGTGGCAGCCGTGACCGCTAGCCCACTCGGAGGTAACTGGCCTTGGCTAGCAGACACCCTCCTTGGCCCCCTTCCCCGGTCCCTCCTGTTGGTGAGGAACAAGGAGGACTCCTCAGCTGATGATGAAAAAGAAGAATGGCTGGGTTTTCTCAAAAGCTAGTCCAGTCACTAGGCTTAGCATTCGCCGTTGACCAATTGGTTGAATTCTCATAACTACCCCCGACAAAGATAATATTGTCCTTTATTTACAAATGAAGAAACCATCGTGGCCCTGGCCGGTAGCTCAGATGGTGAGAGTGCCATGGTTGTGGGTTCGATCCCCAGTCAGGGCACATGTAAGAATCAACCAATGAATGCATCCATCTTTAAGTGGAACAACAAATTGATGTTTCCTTCTCTCTCTCTCCTCATCAATTAAAAAAAATTTTTTTAAGAAAAAAGGAAATAAGCCATTGAGCAGGAGCCCAGGCAGGAAAGGGCCAGGACCTGGGGAGCTTAAGTAGAAAGGAAATGCAGGGGCCCAGCACCCTCCCCCTGGGTGACCACGTGGGGGGGGGGGGATGGAGGGGGAAGGGTGCCTCAAGGCAGGTTGCAAGCAGCACCCTTCCCCTGGGCCTTCTGATACCGGGGCCCTGGGGCGGTAAGTTTCTCCGTGACCTTGTTCTGGGAAGAGAAGCACATTTCAAGGCCAAGGCCCTGAAGGAGAACCAGAGCCGATTAAGTCCATTTCCTCCTGTCCCAACTTGCCTTCTGCCCGTGGGAGGGGGGGCCGGCCCCGTGGGGACAACGACGGGGCCGAGCCTGTGAGGGTGGGGAGCGGAGCCAGGCCATGTGGGAGATCGCCCTTGGATATCAGAGGCCAGGGGTGGCCCGCGGCTTGGCCTCACCCCTCCTGCTGAGCAATAACGTTAAGCAGCAAAATCTTTTCTAACTGGGCTCTTGTTTTTTTAAAAATATGTTTTTATTCATTTCAGAGAGAGGAAAGGAGAGGGCGAGAGAGATAGAAACATCGATGAGAGAGAAATATCATCCATCGGCTGCCTCCTGCACGCCCCCTATTGGGGATCGAGCCCGCAACCTGGGCATGTACCCTTAACTGGAATCAAACCCAGGACCCTTCAGTCTGCAGGCCGATGCTCTATCCACTGAACCAAACCAACTAAGGCCAAAAAATATATATACTATAGTATATTCTAAAAGTAATAATATGACCTAGTGCTACGTAGCTCCAGCCCACAGGGGAGCAAGGACGAGTTCTGGTTGGGAGGGTCTGGGTGGCTGCCTGGAGGAGAGGGCAAGTCAGGCCCCGAAGAAGCAGGGGCATTCGCTCATCCACGCGTTCCTCAGTGCTGCCTGGCGTCAGCCGTTCTCTCTCCGCCAGGACTGACTGCCGGCTGAGGAGCCGGTATACCTTCTCCACTAAGCAAACATCAACCCCATTTAGATAAACTAACATCCTGCCCAATCAAACTACCACGCCCTAAGTCACTTGGCCATTGTGCAGGAGCCCGCACAGGAAGGGCCAGGCCTGGGGAGCTGAAGTAGAAAGGAAATGCAGGGGCCCAGCACCCTCCCCTGGGCCTCCTAGAGCAGTGGTTCTCCGCCTTGGCTGCACATTAGAATCACCTGGGAATCTTTTTAAAATCCTGATTTCTGGGCCTCATCCTCCGGAAATTCTGTTTTCTTTGTTGCTAATGTTGTGGCCCCACCCCATCACAAAGAAACAGAATTTGGGGAGGACGAGGCCCTGAAATCAGGATTTTAAAAAGATTCCCAGGTGATTCTAATGTGCAGCCAAGGTTGAGAACCACTGCTCTAGAGGATCTCCCCATCCCTCCGCCCCTGCCTCCAAATCACAGACAGATAAAATCACCAAAACTGCATCAGAGGATGAGTTTTCAGGCACAAGGACCTGAAACCAGTGCCCAGATGGCTCCAGGTCACGGCCGCACGTTCACTTAGTATGGTCATTGCCTCCGCCATCAGCCTGCCCGGCAACCCTCGCCCAGCTCAGGGCTGTGAAGCTGCCCCTTCTCCGAAACCCCACTTCTCAGAGTGAAGACGGGGGGGGGGGGGGGGGGGGGGGGGGCGCGTGTCGGGCAGGGTCATTACTTCCTGTGTCCCCACCTGGGACAGCCCCTCCCCGTCGGTGGCCCTGGGCTCCGGGATGGGAGGGAGGCCAGGGTGGACCTTCTCACAGAATGTCCTTTTGGCTTCCAGTCAAGGTTGCCGTGGCTGTGGCCGGAGGAGGTAAGTTTCTTTAGGGAAAGCACTCGAGTCCCCGTGTCCCCAGATTCTGGGACTTGGGGAGCGCCCAGCTTTGTGCGTGCTCAGGTTGGCCCGGCCTCCCCTATGTCAGGGAAGGAGATGGAAGGACGGAGAGGAGCAGGAAGCCAGGGTCCAGGAACAAGAAACAGGGATCTGGAGCAGGAGAGCCCAGAGGCTCGGGGCGGAGGCAGCCCATGGGGCCTGTGCCCTCGGGCAGAGCAGCAGCAGTGCGACTTGGAGACTTGGAGGTCTCTGAGAACGCATGCCTCTGAGCTCCCACTTCCTCTCCTGACACGGGGCCCATGTTGACCGTGCAGCTGTGGGAGGGTTACCGAGGCTGAACCAGGCTAACCGAGGTCCCAGGCTTCTGACTGCTCCTGGGGACGCTGCCCTGGAGCTACTGGCTCATGGGGGGGCCCTGGGTGCGGGGCTGACCGTCCTGGACACCTCCTCAGCCAAGACAGGAGCTGGAGGCCGCACCCCAGGCCTGCCAGCGCACTAATGGGGACCCTGAGACCCAAGGATGGGGCTCTCCCCGGGTGGCCCTGCCGCAGACCTAAGCCGGGCCCAGCCGCGTCCCCAGCGACCCCACCTGCTCTCCCCACCTGTCCTGTGGCTGCTGGCCAGGCCCAGTCTTTCCCAAGTTCAGGGTTCATCCCTTCCCCCACCCCCTTGAGTCCCCCCAAGCTTGTGTGTGTGTGTGTGGTGTGTGGTAGTGGTTGGGGGGAGGTCCATTTTCCTGAGCGTGGCCTTGACCCAGCTCCTCTCCCTGGACAGTCGTGACAGTGGGCGCTGTGCCCGTGGTTTTTGGGCGCCGTGGGCTTCACTGGGGCAGGAATCACCGCCTCCTCCCTGGCAGCCAAGATGATGTCGGTGTCCGCCATCGCCAACGGGGGCGGGGTCGCCGCTGGCAGCCTGGTGGCTACTCTGCAATCTGTGGGTAAGTATCCCCGGTGGGGCGAGAAGGACGAGGGCCTCAGAGGGTCCAGCCCGGTCCTAGCCCAGCGAGCCTTGGTCTCCGTGCCTGTGTCACCCTCCGGGTCCGCTTACTGGAGGGGGGAAGGAGCCCTGGTCTGGGCTGTGTGGGCTCCGTGGGCTCTGCCCAAAGGGTTTGCTGGGTTACTTGGAGGTCTTCACTCCACTTAGGGCTCAGCCCCTCCCCACTCTCAGGGTGACCCCGGAGTGCACCCCCCTGGGGAGCTGCCTGCAGCAGCCCGCCCTGAGCAGAGGTCCTGGGGGGTGGGAAGCCCAGGAGGGTGCTGGCTGGGTGTGTGGGCCTCAGGGCCCCCCTGAGAGGCCCGGTCCGGCATCTCTGGCCCCTCGGAGCTGTCCCTGCCTGCTGGGCCCATCTCTGCTCAGCCCCTGCTTCTTCTGCAGGAGCAGCCGGGCTGTCCCTGTCGTCCAAAGTCATCCTGGGCACCACTGGGTCCGCCCTGGTGTCCCTGGTGGTTTAGCTTCCTGCCACTCCACTGCAGAGAAGAGGACCGGGGGTGGGGGCCTGCCCCCCCAGCCCGATGCAATGGGTCCAGACCCGGGGTGACGGTGTGCCACATGCTGCACCTCCTGAAAGAAATAAAGAATAAAAACGAGGTGTTGCCACCCCTGTCGGATTCCTTCCTTCTCACTGCAGTCAGGTGGGGGAGGCCTTGCTTCTCTTTCCAAGCCCCATGGTGTTGGGGTGCCGAGCCCCATGGTGTTGGGGTGCCGAGCCCCATGGTGTTGGGGTGCCGTAAGCTGGAAGAAACCTAAATGGGACGCCTGGATGCGGCCCCTGCCCAGCTTCTGACTCTGAATGTGGCCCCGGCCGGCCGGTCAGCTTCTCTGTGGGCCTGCGCCTGCCTCTCGGGGTGGGGAGCTGACCTCAAGGAGCTCTAAGCCCCCAGCCGGGACGGTGCTGGCTCAGGTGCGCAGTGCGGAGAAGTGGGACGGCAGGGCTTCCTGTTTGGAGCTGCTTGTGTGAAAGCCAGACTCTCATTTGCACACTCGCCCACCCCTGGCCTCTGATATCCAACCGCGATCTCCCACATGGCCTGGCTCCGCTCCCACCGCACAGGCTCTGCCCGTCACTGCCCCCGAGGGCGGCCCCCCTCCCACGGGCAGAAGGCAAGTTGGGACAGGAGGAAATGGACTTAATCGGCTCTGGTTCTCCTTCGGGGCCTTCGCCTTGAAATGTGCTTCTCTTCCCAGAGCAAGGTCTCAGAGAAACTTACCGCCAGGCCTGGATCCCCCCAGAGCAGGGGTCCTCAAACTTTTTAAACAGGGGGGCAGTTCACTGTCCCTCAGACCGTTGGAGGGCCGGACTATAGTTTAAAAAAAAAACAAAACTATGAACAAATTCCTGTGCACACTGCA
>NW_027223752.1:3022207-3114069 GCF_028538775.1 Myotis yumanensis | reverse complement strand
TGCCTTCACTAGAAGTCCAAGTTCCCCACGAGAAGGGCACTGGGTCTGACCTGGACCAGGAGGATGGACAGGCATCCCTCCCTGCTGAGACCCAGCACACAGCGCTGCAGCCCCCACCCCAGCCCCACAGCTCCCATCCTTCTGGATTCTGTGTCCTGAACACCCGCCCCTACCGCCCCGCCCCGCCCCTGACTCATAAAGACGAGGCCTGTTTTTATTCTGACTTTGAGTTTGCAGCCCCACCTCTGGGTTTTCTCGCTCTGACCTGGTTCTCTACTTCCAGCCCTTAGGTTTGGCCTCCATAGTAGGCAGAATTCTGAGCATGGCAATTGGTAACCCTTACCCTTGTATACTCCCCCACCTCTGGGTGTGGGTGGGCCTTGTACATAGGATGAGAATTCACTCCTGTATCATGTAAAGTTACATGGTGAAAGGGAGATTTCACAAGTGGGTCTAATGTAATCACATGAGCCTTTTAAAGCAGAGAGTGGCCCAGGCAGTGTGGCTCAGTGGTTGAGTGTTGACCTATGAACCAGGAGGTCACGATTTGATTCCCAGTCAGGGCACATGCCCAGGTTGCAGGCTTGATCCCTGGTATAGGGTGTGCAAGAGGCAGCCAATCAATGATTCTTTCTCAACACTGATGTTTCTATCTCTCTCTCTTCCTCTCCTTTTCTCTCTGAAACCAATAAAAATATTTTTTTTTGCCCTAACCGGTTTGGCTCAGTGATAGATCATTGGCTGTGGACCTTAGGGTCCCGGATTCAATTCTGGTCAAGGGCACGGACCTCGGTTGCAGGCTCCTCCCTGGCCCAGGTCCTGGTCAGGGCGTGTACATGCAGGAAGCAACCAATCAATGTGTTTCTCTCACATCGATATTTCTCTCTGTCTTTCCCTTCCCTCTCTTTTCCCCTCTCTCTAAAAATCAGTGGAAAAATATCCTCGAGTGAGGATTAAAAAATGAGCGAAGAGCCAGGGGAGGCGCAGGAGGGTAGAGTGGCCCCAGCAGACTCTTGAGCATCTTTAGTAGCAGGAGGAAAGGTAACTGAGAAGGAACATTTTTCCAATTGAAATTGCAAATTGCAAAGACCGAGGGATGGCCTGCTGGTTTGAGTGATTTCCGCCCAGGCCTTGCCCAGGCCTTCGGCAGGTGGCCTTGCCCTGGGTAGCCTGGCTGGGGGGCAGAGCTGTGTTCTCTGTGGGGATTCTGACAGACCTGGGCCTGTCTGGGGTGCCCACCAGGTGGGTCACGATGAGACAGGCCTTAGAGCCCCCTGCCTGAGCCTCATCCTGAGGGAAGGAGACGGACCAGCCTGAACCGGTTCCAGGAACCATCGGATGGGGCGCTGTAGCTGTCTCGGGCTCAGCCCTGTGGGCTCCTGAGTGGGGCTGACACCCCGGAACAAGGATTTGAGTGCAAATGTTTTATTGCAGGTGACTCCAGGGAGCACACACAGGGGATGGAGGCTGAGACAGGGAAAGACCCGCAGCCAAGAAAGGGCCCATAACGAATGAGTTGGTCCTGTGGGCAGCTGGGCCAGCTGCCGGCCTGCACTCACCCGTCTCGGGGTCAGGAAAAGCCAGGGCTGTGTGGGCTGTCCGGCTTTCTCTTGGTGCTGGACGTGACCGCTCTCCAGCTCTCCACACTCTGAGCGGCCCTCCGGGTGGATACGCCGAGGCGGGGCCTCCTCAAGACCACCCACTGGGTGCGAGCGGAAGTCTTAGGGCTCCAATTTTATTTATTATTTATGTAAGTGAATTTTTAAAAATTTATTTTTATTGATTTTAGAGAGGAAGGGGGAGAGAGAGAGAGAGAGAGAGAGAGACAAGGCAAGTGGGGGAAGGGGAGGGGACCAGGAACCTCTAATTCACAACATCCCAACCAGGGCTGCAGGAATGAAGAGAGGGAGGCGCGGGTGCACGTGACCTTTATTTCTGATGCTTCTCTGAGCTGAGGGGGCGGTTCGGAGGGTTAACTTGGGGTGCGTTTTTTCCTGCCTGGTCCCCTTCAGCCCCAGGTCCAGCTGGGGGAGGGGAAAGGGGCGCCTTTTTTGAGCCTCCCAGCAAGGCGCCCACAATGGACCCAGCGGAGGCCAGGAGGGCGTTGGAGGACGCAGAGAGTCCAGCTGCCCCTGGGGGAGAAGAGAGGGTGAGCGTGGGGGACCCTCGGGAGATCCCAACCCAGAGACCCCACCTGGGTCCCTCCTGTAGGTCCTGACACCCCCAGGGCTCTGCTCTGGGTAGAGGATGCTGGGGCGGCAGAGAGAGGGGAGATGGGGAACTCATGGGCAGTGGGGACAGAGGAGAGCTGGCCCCAGGCTCCCACCTTCAGGTCCCGTCCCCCCCCCCCCCCCCCCCCCCCCCACTTTACACGGAGGCCCCTGAGGCCCCAAGAGCGAGGGGACCCACCTGGGCCACCCAGGTGTCAGCTGTGGGTAGAGTTGGACCCAGAGCCCAGACATCATTTGCCCTGGGCTCCTTCCCCCCCCCCCCCCCCAGCCTCCTCCCCCTGCTCCCCCCCACTCCCAACCTCACTGGGGAGCCAGAAAGAGGACAGACAGGGGGAGACAAAGGACCAGGGAGCTGGGGAGAGGACAGGCCCCCCCTCAAGCCCAGGCTCCAGGCTGAGTCCCGCCCTGGCCCAGATCCTCCCTCCCCACCCCACATGCCGCCCCGGCAGCTCAGGACACCTACCCACCGACTGCAGAGTCGCCACCAGGCCGCCGGCGGAGACCCCGCCCCCGTTGGCGACGGCAGCCGCGGACATCATCTTGGCGGCCAAGGAGGAGGCGGCGATGCCGGCGCCGGTGAAGCCCATGGCGCCCAGCACCAGGGGCACCGCGCCCACGGCCACCGCTGCGGGAGGGGGCTGGGTCGGCACGCGGGCGCCGGGCGCGCACCCCCTGAGCACCCCCTTACCCGTCTGCCCTGAGCCCCCCGGGAGACAGCAGCTTGGAGGGGTGCCAGGGAAAGAAAAAGGTGGGGGTGCGGGGCAGGTGGGGCAGTCACAGGGGTCCCGGCACAGCCCCAGCGGGTCTCTCACTTGCTGAGTGACACTGCGGACGTCACCAGCCTCGCTGGGCCTCGGGTTTGTGTGTGCAAAGGCGGGGGGATGGGGTGGCGGGGGTGAAATAAGCCATGGCACCCCCTTCCCGCAGGCTCATCACCAGGAAGACCTAGAGGGGCAGCTAGTGGGGACCCGGGTGACCTCCCGCGGGAGGGGGCGCAGGCAGCTGGAGGTGGGGGGGGCGCCGGCTCGGAGCCCGCAGGCCGGTGGGTAAGCCCCTCCCCCCAGGATGAGGCCGGAGGGCAGGCGATGGAGGGGACCCAGTCACTCACCTCCTCCGACCACAGCAGCAGCCGCTTTCTCTAGGGGCACAAGGGGGGCAGTTAGCTGTTGGAGGAGCGGTGGGAGTCGGGGAGGCCACCCCCCGCCCAGGCCGCCGCCCCGCGGGAAGGCGAGACTCACTGATCATGGTGCCGCTCAGCGCAGGGCGGCTGCTCCGTGGGCCTGGCTTCCCCGCAGCCGACGGCGACCCCGCGTCCGCCCGCGTCAGCACCGCGCTGCGTCCCTGCGCCTCGGCGCCCAGTGTCCGCCCGCGTCAGCCCGCCCTCTCCCCCGCCCGCACCCCGCCGCTCCCCAGCCCGCACCCCGCCGCCTGCACCCCGCCCTCTGCCCCGCCCACACCCCGCCGCCCGCACCCCGCCGCCCGCGTCCGCCCGCGTCAGCCTGCACCCCGCCGCTCCCCGGCCCGCACCCCGCCGCCCGCGTCAGCCCGCACCCCGCCGCCCGCACCCCGCCGCCCGCGTCAGCCGGCACCCCGCCGCCCGCACCCCGCAGCCAGCGTCCGCCCGCGTCAGCCCGCACCCCGCCGCCCGCACCCCGCCGCCAGCGTCCGCCCGCGTCAGCCCGCACCCCGCCGCCCGCACCCCGCCGCCCGCACCCCGCCGCCAGCGTCCGCCCGCGCCCGCCCGCACCCCACCGCTCCCGCCGCTCCCCCGCCCGCACCCCGTCGGCACCCGCCTGTGTCAGCCCGCTCCCGCTGCGGGTCCCGAGATGGTGGGGGGTGGGTGGAGAGGGTGGAGGGGGGTGGTGGGGATGGGGAGGCTGGAGGGGGGTGGGGGGTGAGTGGGTGAGGTGGGGGTGGGAGGATGGGGCGGGTGGAGGGGAGTGAGGGGGATGGGGAGGGTGGAGGGGGGTCGGGGGTGTGTTTCCCTCCTGCTCCAAGGCTCTGCCCAGGAGAAAAGAGCCTAAAGCGCCTGGACGCCGCAGCCAGGGGCGTGGTTCCGAGTTGAATCCGCCCCACCGACACACAACCAAAGACAAAACCCAGAAAACCCAAACCACCCCGCAATATCTCACTGCACTTCACTTCATTTGGGCGCATTTCCTTCCAGGGCACCTCGCAAGGCCCCCATGTCTGTCACTGTCTGAGGGTGCCCCCCCCCCCACCCGCCCCGTCCCTGTGGGAGGAGGTCGGGGGACAGCCCACACTCAGAGCGCGGAGCTGCAGTCTCCTTCCGCGGTTTGGAATTCTGCGTGGGAGACTGCTCTCTCCTCTCCTATTTATTGATTGAATCATTTGTTTGCATCAGTATGGGCTCATTGATACTTATTTTACACTTTGGTTTAGAATCCAATAGTACTTTATATGCTGCTCAAGTTTTTCCTGCTTTGGCTATTGCCGGTCTTTTAGTTGGTTCCTGTGTCTCTTTGACACGCACCCCATCATGGAGTGTGTGTGTGTGTGTGTGTGTGAGTGTGTGTGAGTGTGAGAGTGTTTGTGAGTGTGTGTATGTGTGAGTGTGTATGGATGTATTTGTGTAGGTGTGTGAGTGTGTGTGTATGTGAGTGTGTGTATACGTGTGTATGTGTGAGTCTGTATGTGTGTGTGTGAGTGTGAGTGTGTGTATGTGTGTGAGTGTATATGTGTGAGTGTGTATGTGTGTGAGTATGTGTATGTGTGTGAGTGTGTATGTGTGAGTGTGTGTAGGGGTATCTGTATAGGTGTGAGTGTGAGTGTGTGTGTGTGTAAAACTTCCTTACAGTCTGGCACTATATGATGCTGCAGGCTTATTTTGTCTATTTCAGTCCTAGAACTGGCAGGCTCCCTTTCTGAGAGCATGGCATTTGAAATCAACATCTGCCTGCTAGGTGTCCATTGTTACTGGGTTGTTGCTGCTTCTAGGCCTTTACCTGTCAGGCACTCGCTTGAGTGTTCATCGCAGGGTACAGAACAGCAGTGTCATAACTGTCAACCCAGGGCTGCATATAGATTGTTTGAGATTTAAAAATACTTTGTAATAATCTCTTCTATCCTGAAATGGAATTCATACATAACATCATCTAGTTACACACAGTATACTGCCAACACTGTAATATAAAAGAGAAATAAAAGTTATTTATTTCAATATTTATATGCTCAAGCACTATTATAGCAGAAGATATAATAAATCAGTTGCTTTATTTAAGTTTATATTTAAGATAATACAATATATAATTGAAAATTATGAAGTTTTTATATTTGATCATTTGAAACAAGGGATTAAGAAATATATCTATAATCCCTATCTATATAACTATATCTAAGCACCATGAATGTGACTGCTGCACATACAGACTGATTCAGGTACCATGAGTGACATTGCTACTCAAAACACTGTTTTCTGAAATTGTCAATAGATCTTGGTAAAGTTCAGGGCACAGCAAAGTACAGTGTCTCCCTGATTTGCAAGGTAATTGCAATTCCTGGAAAATTCATTCTGTATCAAAACCACACAAAAATTACTTACGTGTAAAACGTGGTGAGGTCCGAGGCGCAGGGAACTATGAATTCTTTGTTGACATGAGGGGACCTCTGAAGCTTGTACAGGACAACTTCTAGCTGTGACGACTGTCCTGCGCATTTCGGGGTGTCAGGCATCCTGACCCCCATGTGCCCAATACTAGAGCATCCTTCCATCGCTATGACGACTAAAAACATGCCATCAAATTCCACAAATGTCCCCTAGAGGGCAGCAGCATCCCTGGTAAAAACTACCATCTTAGAAGGTAATTTTAAAAACCGGGGCATGTTTATAATTACAATAATTAAAGAAAAAAAAATAAAATACAAAGCCAATGGTATTATTTTTTTGGAACATTTTAAGAATAATTTGTGTATATTGAACATTAGTGCATACAAATTTGGTATATGTGACAGATTAGTTATGATTCAATTTTAATGGAGTATAGTACTTCAGTGAGAGATTTAATGGTGATTATAAAGATGAAAATTCAAAATTGTATATGTTTATTTTATTAGGTTTATAATATTCACCATGTTCATAGGAAGGCTTTGCTTGTTAGAAACAAATGCAGTGTTTAAAAATGGAATTATAGATATATGCTTAAAAATAATGATTGAAAATAATGACCGTGTGTTGGTTATAACACGCAGAAGTGAAGTATGTGACAAGAGCATGAAGCAGGGGAGGGATACTGGAATGTAATACCGTAAGTTTCTGATTAGTTAAAGACAGAATGTGATAACTTAAAATTCCATGTTCCAATTGTTAGAAAAAAACACTAGAAACAACACAAACAGGTTTTGCTAAAGGATTAATTGAATAATTAAATGGCATACTAAATGATACTCAATTCACTCAAAATAAGGCAGGAAGGACGAGTGGAGGAACAAAGAATATATGGGACAAATGAAAAACTAAATCAAGGTAATAGTCATAAATCCAA
The DNA here is from genome assembly GCF_028538775.1 of Myotis yumanensis. Lineage (NCBI taxonomy): Eukaryota > Metazoa > Chordata > Mammalia > Chiroptera > Vespertilionidae > Myotis > Myotis yumanensis. The sequence continues at coordinate 3,107,336 of NW_027223752.1, read as the reverse complement.
CCATATTGATAATTATTTAAATATCAATGAACTAAATACTTTATGCAAAAAACAGAGGTTGTCACCTGGCTGACTAGTTTGGCTCAGTGGTTGAGTGTCAACCTATGAACCAGGAGGTCACAGTATAATTTTTGGTCAGGGCACGTGCCCAGGTTACGGGCTCGATTCCCAGTGTGTGTGTGTGCAGGAGGCAACCAATCAGTGATTCTCTCTCAAGATTGATGTTTCTATCTCTCTCTCCCTCTCCCTTCCTCTCTGAAATCAATGAAAAAATATATTTTTTAAAAAGCCACACTAATAAAACAGAGATTGTCAGACTGTATAAAGCATATAGACCACTCACCAAGACAGACCACATACTGGGTCATAAAATGAGTCTCATAAATTTCAGAAGTTCAAGCATATACAGAGTACATCATCTGACCACAGAACTTTTCAATGAGTAATCAATAACAATAAACACATAGAAATCCTCAGATAGATGAGAATTGAGGATCATACTTCTCAATAATCCATGGGGCAAATTAAAAAATCACAACTGAGCCCAGCCAGTGTGGCTCAGTGGGCAGAGCATCATCCCATGCACCAGTAGGTCACCGGGCTGGATCCCTAGGAGGGGAGTGTACAGGAGGCAGCCGATAGATGTTTATCTTCCATCCATGTTTCTATCTCCCTCTCCCTCTCCTTTCCTCTCTCTGAAATTAAGAAAAACATATCTTGAAAAAGATGTAGATTTAGGTGCTTTCCCTCCTGGGAGCACGCCTGTGTCTTTCCCTTCCCTTCCCTTCCCTTCCCTTCCCCTCCCCCTCCCCCTCTCCCTCCTCCTCCCTCTCTGGCCCCAGGCAACATACCATCAGCTTCCTCACTCCCAAGCTCCAAGTGCCCTTCCTTGGCCTCTAGAGCCTGTTTCCTAATCCCATTTCTTCTAGGAATTACTTTTTCTACTTCTGTAATTTACCCAATAAATGTTCTCTTACAGTAAAAAAAAAATGATGAAAAATTTAAAAAAGATCTATAGGTAAAAAAAAATCACAAGTAAAATTAGAACTTATTTTGAATGAATAAAGATAAAACACCAAAATGTGTAGGATGTGACCAAATCAGCACATAGAAATATTTTTTTGTGTAGCTTTAAATGTTTGTATTAGAAGAAAAGAAAGATTTAAAATGAATTATGTTTCCAAATCAAGAAGAGCAAATTAAATCCAAAGTACGTGGAGGAAAAGAAATAAAGACAAGGGCAGAAATCAACGAAATAGAAAGCGCACGCAATAGAAAAGAATGAGCAATCTCAACTTTCATGTGAATAACACGTTAAGACCCTGGCCAGAGTTTTCCTCGATGAAATAAAAAGGTGAGAGAAAACAAAAATAGCATCATCAAGAACAAGAGTACTTTATCACATTTAAAAGAGACTAAGGGAAAATTATAAACAACTCTATGCCTCTATTTGACAGTATCAAGAAAATGGACATTCGTTGAGAAATTAACAGATTGACCCCAAAAGAAATGGAAAACCTGAAAAAACAAACTAAATTAAAGTATTAAATAAATTAATTCAGCTCTGGGCAGCAGGCCAAGCACGGGAGACCCGGGTGCCACCCTGCTGGGTCTGGAGGAATTGGGGGCCGGATTTGGGGAGAGCTCGATTCCTGCTTGTGCGCGCCCTCCTGTGGCAGAGTGGTGGCACAGCAGCTGCCACGGGAAGGTCTGAAGGCCTAGGCTTGGGACTTGGCATTCCATCTCACTGGCCAAAGCAAGCGCATGGTCAAGCTCCAGATTAAGAAGTGGGAATTTCTCTGCCCCAAATGAGGCCGTGGCAAGGGTGTGAATACGGACGGGTGAAGAGCTGGGGGTCGTCATTCAATCCCCCGCACCGGGCAGTGCTCAGAAGTACCTGTCCAGTTGGCCCACATGCTGACCTGTCCATCGCCCAGGTTTGGAAGGCGCACTCAGGGGCATCTACAACTACTGTCTGTGAGCCCAGCCCGCGTGGCTCAGTGGTGGAGCATCGACCTATGAACCAGGAGGTCACAGTACAATTCCCGGTCGGGGCCTATTCCCCGAGTTGCGGGCTCCCCAGTGTGGGGTGTGCAGGAGGCAGCCCATCAATGATCCTCTCTCATCATTGATGTTTCTATCTCTCACTCCCTCTCCCTTCCTCTCTGAAATCAATAAAAAATGTATTTAAAAATATAAAACTACTGTCTCTGAGAATGTCCTTAACTTGATTTCCTCAAAGGCTCTGTTTTGAGGGCAGAAAGCACACAGGGCCACACGGTGTGTGTCCTTGAAAAAAAATAGGTGAGCTTTTTCTGAAAACAAACAACACCACCACCAAAGCTCCAGCAGCCAGGAGTCGGGACTTGGCGGGTCAGGGGTCAGGGCGTCGGTGGGCTGGACACATGGACGAGCAGAGCCCTTAAAACGCAGCTGCCAGGGCCAAGGCCCCGCAGAGCCCCTGGGCCTCAGTGAAGCTTCCAGCTCAGCTGCGAGACCTCATAAGGAGCCGAGCCAAGGGTGGCTCGATCGCCACAGCCCTGAAAGTGGGTGTCTTTAACCCCTGAAACTCGGCACTCGCGTCTGTGCCACGACACTCCCTCTGCCGGGTAATTACTTGGACGGGATCCTGGCGAGCCTGACGCAGTCCGTTTCCCAGCATTGTTGGAAACTTTGAAACACCGCTCAAGTGTACGCAGCTTCAAGCTGTATCAGGTTTGTTCAATAGGCCCGGCTGGCATGGCTCAGGGGCTGAGCGTCGACCTATGAACCAGGAGGTCACGGTTTGGCTCTAGGTCAGGGCACATGCCCAGGTTTCGGGCTCCAGCTGCAGTGTGGGACCTGCAGGAGGCAGCCGATCAATGATTCTCTATCATCATGGATGCTTCTCTCTCTCTCTCTCTCCCTCTCCCTTCCTCTCTGAAATCAATAAAAATATATTTTAAAAAAAAGTTTGCTTGGAAAAAAAATCAGCTGCTCATGGTTCCTCCATCCCCCACCATTCACCTGCTGCCCTCAGTCCTGGGCCTCCAGGTGCCGCACATGGGAGGCTTGGTGGCTAGGGGGCAGCCTGCAGACCCTCCAGCCCCGGGAAACGGGGGTCTCTTGAGGCCCCGGGCCTTTAACTTCCATCTGCAGTGGCTGTCGCCTTTGGCTGTCTGATACCAGGCGGGAGCCGTCCACTCTCAGCTGCCTTTGGTCAACAGCTCCCTTGAGCATCTATGTCAAGCGGCCGGGGGCACTGGGAAGAGATGGCGTGGAGGTGACACAGGGCAGGCGGAGGACGCTCTGCTCTGCTCCTGCTCATCTCCCTCGTTTGTCTTCTCCGTGGGCTACAGAGTCCCTCCCCGCCCCTTACTTCCCCTTTGCCCCACCAGGGACCTGAGCGCTCTGACCTCAGTTCTCTTCTTCATCCCACATTTCCCCCCATTGATTTTTTTTATTTTTATTTTATTGATTTGTTACAGAGAGGAAGGGAGAGAGATAGAGAGTTAGAAACATCGATGAGAGAGAAACATCGACCAGCTGCCTCCTGCACATATCCTACTGGGGATGTGCCCACAACCAGGTACATGCCCTTGACCGGAATCGAACCTGGGACCTTTCAGTCCGCAGGCCGACGCTCTATCCACTGAGCCAAACTGGTTTCGGTGCCCCCCCCACCCCCCGCCCCCCTATTGATTTTTAAAGAGTGGAAGGGACGGGGAGAGACACAGAGAAAGAAACATTGATGTGAGAGAGACACGTTCATTGGTTGCCTCCCACATGCACCCCAACCAGGACCAGGGATCCAGTCTGCAACCGAGGTACATGTCCTTGACCGGAATTCAACCCTCGATCTTTCTAACCACTGAGCCACCGGCCAGTCTTGTGCGACAGCGTGAGACTGTTTTCCAGCAGAGGAGCCGAGGCTCCAGAACTTTCCCAAGGCCATGAAGGCGGTCAGGGGCAGAGCTGAGTTTGAACTAAAAGCTCCAGGCTCCACACTGCACGTTCCTCCCGCCAGAGCACAGGTGTGTTTGCATATCACCGTGCTTCCTACACAAGCCGCCTGGGGGTCTCAGTGAAAACCCTCACAGAGAAACACAGCACCCTGATGAGCAGGTCGGGGAGGGGCTGGGGCTCTGCATGCCACAAGCTCCCAGGTGATGCTGACACTGCAGCCCACGGACCACACTTTGAGTAGCCAGAGCAGCGTGTCCTCCAATGAGCTCCTACGCGCACCATGCCTCTTTTATTCTGTAACCCTCACCAGAGGATATGTTTCCATCCATTTGTAGAGAGAGTAGAAGGGAGAGGGAGAGACAGAGAGAAACACTGATGTGAGAGAGACACATCGATTGGTTGCCTCCTGGGTGCCCCCAACCAGGGCCGGGAGCCTGCAACCAGGTATGTGCCCTTGACCGAAATCGAACCCAGGACCCTTCAGTCCGCAGGCCGATGCTCTATCCACTGAGCCAAACCAGTCAGAGCTATTTCTCTTTTTTAAAAAATTATTTTTTAAAATTGATTTCAGAGAGGAAGGGAGAGAGAGGGAGAGATGGAAACATCAACGATGAGAGAGACTCATTGACGGGTGGCCTCCTGCACCCCCACTGAAGCAGGAGATCACGGTGCCCAGTGTGGGAGGAGCAGGAGGCCATGCCGGCCAGGCTGCACTGTTCCCATTGATCCTTGCCACGCCCCGTGAGGCGGCCGGACGGAGCTGGCACGCTTATATTTACAGGTGCGGAGGCTGCGGTCCAGAGAGTTGCCCTGACACGTTGCTCGCTCTAAGACGTAACTGTGTTAGGCCCTGGCTCCAGCCTGCCGAGCTCGGCAGCTGCTGCCAACCATCCTGTGTGTTGTGTCACCCACGCCCCTGCCTGGAGAGCGGCCTTGGCCCTGCGGGGACTGTCCTATTATTCTGAGGCCCCATTGTTCCTGGCCCAGTGAGGCGCCCCAGTAAAGCGAAAGGCTCGGCAAGGTAGGTGCGGCCGGAGATCGAGTGCACACACATCGGGGAGGCGCCTGGTTTCCTGGTGCAGGATCGAGTGTGCCTTGTGGGCTGCCCTTGGCGGGGGAAATGGGCCACATGAATAATACATTGACTAACAGGCTGCCGCAATCTGCCAGGAGGTCTGCGATGGTAGAGAGGCCGGGACTGTAGGCTGTGCCAGGGGCACCCAGAGAGCTCCAGCAGGGCGGGGAGGCGGCGGCCAGGCGTTTAGCTTCTGGAGCTGCTATCAGCAGGGACTCATGCTTTTCTCTGAGGGCAAAGCTTGCTGGCCTTTGGCAAAGAACCAAAATACTCAGAGCTGCAGATCTAGGGCCGGAAAAGAGGATGGAAAGGGTCTAATTAATGAGTGACAATGTGAGCCCCAAGGAATCTGAGAAAGTCAGGGAGGAGTGGGGAAGGCGAGGAAGTGTGAGAGCCCTGCTCATCTGCTGGGCGGCTGGGGAAACAGGCCCTCTAATGGGGACACCTGCTCCAGGCAATCTGGGCGGCTGGGGGAACCGGGCTTACACAGGGACACCTGTTCCCAAGGTCAGATGGGCGGCTGGGGGAACAGCTCTTACACAGGGACACCTGTTCCCAAGGTCAGATGGGCGGCTGGGGGAACAGGTCTTACACAGGGACACCTGCTCCAGGCCAGCTGGGCGGCTGGGGGAACAGCTCTTACACAGGGACACCTGCTCCAGGCCAGCTGGGCGGCTGGGGGAACAGGTCCTCTAATGGGGACACCTGCTCCAGGCCATCTGGGCGGCTGGGCAAACAGGTCTTACACAGGGACACCTGCTCCAGGCCAGCTGGGTGGCTGGAGGAACAGGTCCTGACACAGGACACCTGTGCCCAAGGTCACACAGGAAATAGGTTACAGAGCTGAGGCTCAGTTCCAAATCCTGTAGTGCCTAGGAGTCAGCCTCCCTAGGCAGCCGGGGTCCCAGGCTTCCTGCTGTCCTCTAGTGCCCTCCACAGCTCCGACAGAGAACAAGCACTCGGAGTACAGAAGCCTGGAGCACACTACGGGCATCCTGGTGGGGCCTCCGGATTGAGGAGGAGCCGAGGGTTAAGAGGATCCGAGATAGTTCCAGGAGGAAAGCAAACACGAATTGAACTTTCAAGGGAGAGGTGGGTGACGACTGTTCATGGAGGGAAGAGACCGACGTTCCAGCGGGGGAGGGGGGGAGCATAGCCAGATCAGGGAGGCAGGTGGGAGCGTGGCTGATGGCAGCAGCAGCGCCCCAAGCCCCAGTCGGGGGAGAGCTGGAGGCTGAGCTGGGGTAGAGCCTCGCTGTAAGAAGTGCGGGGGTGGAGTGCGGGGGTGGGGGTGGGGGTTAAGACTTTGGACTGGCTGTCATGGGGTTTAGGCATGAGCTCAAGCTCTTGAACAGAAAGGTGACACGATGAAAGCAGAGATCAAGGAAGATCAACATCCAAGGGACGCAGCTTCCGCCCCCAGCCCGGACGTTGGAGAACGCACGGGATGCAGCTCGATACATTAGGTATTCATAACAAGTGGCTTTTAAGAACATTGTCTAACTTTTCTTTTGTTGGGTATATTTTTAAAAAGGCTGTCATTCAAAATGCAGCTAATACTTAAAGTAGGTGTTTTTTCCTCTTTCTGACGTAATGATTTTCATTGATGCTTGTATTCCTTTCCTGGAAACTACTGCCCCCCACAAAACAAACAAACAAACAAACAAACTAACAAAAAACACCTATGAGCAGGTGCAGACCCACAAGCTGAGAGTGCAGCCCTGTCACTGACCGTGGAGGACAGTGGGCACCTGCCCCGCGAGCCCTGGCATCTGCCCCTTGCCTGAACTGAACCTTCCACAGGTGCCGACAAGGAGGACCTGGGCTGAGGAGTCTCCGGACCATGATGCCCAGAAGGGCCCGGCGTGCCAGGCTCCGCTCAGACCCCGAGTGGAAGAGCTCCTTTTCCAAGACGCGGTGGGAACCGAGAAGATGGTCTTGATTTGGGTTCTACAAAATCGTCAAGTCAAAGATAAACACACATAAATGCATTAACCTAGGGCTTAGAGAGTGAGCAAGTCAGAGAAAGGCAAAACCCATGGCTGAGATAGTGAGGGGTCATCAGATGCCTGAGTAGGTGGCAGCCCAGGGCCATGGTCATTGCACAGTCACCAAGTGCGAGGCTCTGTGCTAGGCATAGGGCAGATGCCAAGGTGACTGGGGCCAAGTCTACTCTTAGTGGCAAAGCCACAGTTACAGGTCCGCGGATGCCACCTCTTCAACAACGCGCCCCCCCCCCCCCCCTCGCTCTCTCTCTCTCTCACACACACACACACACACACACACACACACACACCCTGCCCAATTCAGGAATCACCCTTCCCAGGGCCCCATAGCCCCATGTGTTTGCTGATCACCACACTGAACTGTCATTTCCTAACGTATCTGTCTCCCGTGCTCTCCCCAGTGCTAGTGTGTCATTGCTTGGGTCAATGTTTTAAAAAATTGATCATCCAGCCCTAGCCTGTTTGGCTCAGTGGATAGAGCATCGGCTCTCGAACTGAAAGGTCTAGGGTTCGATTCTGGTCAAAGGTTGTACCTCAATTGCAGGCTCAAACCTCAGCCCTGATCGGGGCCATGGGGGAGACAACCAATTGACGTGTCTCTCTCACATCGATGTCTCTCTCTGTCTCTCCTCCTCCTCCTCCCTTCTAGTCTCTCTAAAAAAAGCCAATGGAAAAATAGCCTCAGGTGAGGATTAACAACAGAAAAATTGATCATCCAGTGAGAAGAGGTAAGGGAATTTAGATCCAGCTGAGGGAGTGAATGAATAACCTTGGGTTCTCTTGAGACCATTTGCTTTCCTAAGAGAAGTGATTTATGAAATGTCCTCCAGGAGCTCAGAACAAAAATCAAACCCACCCCATGTGCTCCCGGGTGACTGTGGAATTCTGGGAAACGGCCACCACCTACAGGCTAATGGATGCCCAGCCATTGGGGACAGGCTGGGCTGGGAGGCAGAGCTTGTAGGAGGAAACACCCATCACCTTTGACCCTCTCACTCCTGGGGAGAGGAACGCAGCCTTTGTTTTCCTGGGACAGGGAGAGGGGGGCAGCTTAGGGTGACGACAATGACCATTAACTGTGGAAATATTGCCCCTCACTCTGCTACACAGATCATGGCGTCAAGCCCTAGGTGTCCATACTTGACCAGCATGGCAGCACCATCTTTGAAAGGGGTAAGGACGGGCGATGAATGGTTGCCACCCAGTGGGTGGCCCTTTGTGGGCTGTCGTGTGCAGAATCATATTTCCTTCCTCCTTCCACATGACCTTAATTCTCCCTTGACCTCTCTGTCCTGTCACCTGGCTCTGGCAAATATTCCTTAGGCCTCTGGATGATAACAGACTAACTGTACAGGTGACGAAAAACGCAGTCCCACATGCCCTCTCCAATGTTAAGTTCACTCTAATTATGTTGGCGTAAGGAGTTGACACAAGACACAGGGTGGTCACACTCACAGCAGGCAGTCGTGGTTTCTTAGCAACTAACTGGAAGCTGTGTTAAGTAGGTCTTGTTTGTGTCTAGGTTCATGGGTGTTGAGACCTGCGGCCACTGTTGGACGTAGGTGGGTTTTGGTGCGTGCTTTCATTTCTTCTCGAGACTACTACAGTGCAGTCACCCACCAAAGCGTTTGGAAGGCTGGAGTGTTCCTGCAATTGTTTCCTGGGTCCGCAGCGAATTTTAAGAGAAGAGTCTCAGCTGCTTCTGTCACCATTTCAGGTGTGCTGTGCTCTGAGGTGGCAGTTTGCTTGGAGTTGTTCATCCATTGGGAAGATCTGCCTTGGTTTCCAAATCCATCACCCCTCCTTCTTTTGTGGCTTCAGCGACCTTAGAATGCCTCACTTCTCTGTCACCTCCTGCAATGACTCACAGTTAGTGAGGCCACCCGGAGCAGCCCGGGTGTCATCTGTGGGACATGGAGGAGGTTTCTGATTTGACTCTTGACCTCAGACGGGGTCTTCTCTTTTTAAAATACGTTTTTATTTATTTTAGAGAGAAAGGAAGGGAGAGGGAAAGAGAGAAACGCCAAACATTGATCGGCTTCTCCTTGCAAGACTCCTACTGGGGAGAGAGCCAGAACCCTGGGCATGTGCCCTGATCAGGAATTGAACCAGCAGCCTAGGTGCAGGGGACAACGCCCAGCCACGGGAGCCACACTGGCCAGGGCAGACAGTGTCTTCTTAAGGCTGGCAGCCAGAGTGTTCTTGGGTGTCTGTGATGTATGTTGTCACTCCCCTAGGGCCGGCATCAAATGGTCATTGTTCTGGCAGGCCCTTCCTCTGGATCAAGATGTGGAGGAATAAAGCCAGACTCCAGACCCCATGGTGTACACTTCCTGCCACGTCACAGTGTCCTGTTAGTATGTGCTGAGTGAGTGCGTGAGTGAGTGAGTGAATGAATGAGCGAGTGATTCTAATTCCACGCACAGCCCAGGTTTCCGCTTGCCACGCACACTGAAGCAGAACACAATGGTTTCCATCCCCCCATGCTCACTCAGGCTGTAAACAATGCACTCCTGCGCATTACCAGAGAACTGTAAGCTCTCATTGTTCAAATAATTGTTCTCAGTCATGATTGCAGTGACACAGGGAGAGACGTGGAGCTGCCCCCTCTTTGCAACAGGGAGCCAGCCTGAGGCAGGGATGAGCCTTAGCAGGCATTGTGGCCAAAGAGGTGGCAATGGGGCCGCCTTGGGCTCTGTTTGCCAAGACAGACGCTCTCCTCTCCCCCGGCAGCGTTGAAGCCTTTGATACCAGCCTAGTTTGTTTCATCCCGAATGGCAGCCATTCCCACACAGCCTTACTTCTGAGGTGCTTTGAGTCTTTGGGGCTGCAGCATCCATTTATAGCTGATTCTCCAAATATAAACTGACGAAGCTCGGCCTCATCTCCACATTCAGCCTGCTCCCTCTGGAAGCACCTGCCTGTGCAGCCTGCACCTCCAGGTCGTGCCCGAATGTGCGGGCTAGGAAGCCCTGTGCTGGCGAGCCATCATTCGTGCTCTCATTTGTGTCTACTAGTTAATCATTTCTTCTGTGTTGTCCCTCTTGTAACAAATGCTCATCAATTTCTTGCCAAGAGCCAGACAGACTGGGAGATATGAAAATGAATGCCATTCTTTTTTTTTCTTTTTTTAATCCTCGCCAGAGGATATTTTTCCATTGATTTTTAGAGAGAGGAAAAGACAGAGAGAAATATCGATGTAAGAGAAACACATTGATTGGTTACCTCCTGCACAAGCCCACACCAGGGCCTGCCTGGGACGAGGAGGAGCCTGCAACTGAAGTACATGCCCTTGACCGGAATCGAACCCAGTACCCTTTGGTCTGCAGGCTGAGGATCTATCCACTGAGCCAAACCGACTAGGGCTGAATGCCATTCATTTTTTAAAATATATTTTTATTATTAATTTCAGAGAGGAAGGGAGAGGGAGAGAGAGATAGAAACATCAATGATGAGAGAGAATCACTGATCGGCTGCCTCCTGCACCCCCCACACTGGGGATCAAGCCCACAACCCGGGCATGTGCCCTTACTGGGAATCAAACCATGACCTTCTGGTTCATAGGCCGATGCTCACCCACTGAGCCACGCCAGCCGGGCTGAATGCCATTCGTCATGGTGAAGAAACCCCATTCATGGGACACAGTGTCTTTGTGGCACAGATTTTAATGAAGAGTTAGTTACTGGCAAAGACGGGCCTTTCAAACTCAGCAATGCCAACAACAGGCAACCACCAATTTGCTCTCTGATTCTATGAGTTTGTTTCTGTTTTGTTTGTTCATTTATTTTATTTTTTTAGATTGCATACAGAAGTGAAATCATATGGATTTTGTCTTCAAAGACAAGTATTTTAAAAATACATGTATTTTTATTGTTGATAGTATTACAGATATCTCCCATCCCCCTCCTTTACCTCCCTCCTCCCAGCCGCTACACACACACCCCAGGTCTTCACTACCCTATTGCCCGTGTCCATGGGCTATGCATGTAAGTATATAAGTTCTCTGGTTTATCTCTTCTCACACCCCCAACCCCGCATCAAGGTATGTCAGTCTGTTCCATGCCACCATGCTTCGGGTCTTATTTGGTTGGTCAATTCATTTTGTTCCTTACATGCTACAAATAAAATGAGATCATGTGATATTTGTCTTTCCCTGAATGGCTTATTTCACTTAGCATAGTACTCTCTGGGTTCATGAATACCGTCCCAAAGGGTAAGGGATCCCTCTCGTTTACAGCTGCATAGATTCCATAGTATAAATGTCACATAGCTTTTTTATCCACTCATCTGCTGATGGGCACTTGGGCTGTTTCCAAATCTTAGCTGGTGTGAATAACACTGCTATGAACGTAGGGTAGCATATATTCTTTCCAATTGGTGTTTTGGGGTTTTTAGGATATATCCTCAGAAGTGGGATCACTGGGTCAAACGGAAGTTCTATTTTTAATTCTTTGAGGAAACTCCATACTGTTTTCCATTCCCACCAGCAGGGAACTAGTGTTCCCTTTTCTCCACATCCTCTCCAACACTTGCTGTTTGTTGATTTGTTGATGATGGCCATTCTGACAGGTGTGAGATGGTATCTCATTGTGGTTTTAATTTGCATCTCTCTGAAGACTAGTGACATTTCATATTTCTCTTGGCCATTTGTATGTCCTCTTTGGAGAAGTGTCTATTCAGATCCTTTGCCCATTTTTAAATTGTTTGTCTTCCTTTTGTCGAGTTGTATGAGTGTGGCGAGGCGGCACAGCCATGGCATACTCAGCCCCATGTTGGGCGCCATATGTGCTGAGCCAGCTCAGCCAGGTTCAGTGAGCCTGAGAGGGGGCGGTGAAGGATTGAGAAAAGACAGGAAAGAGAAAAAAGCTGGGTCTGGGTGGGATGCTGTCCTCTCTGATGGAGAGCTAGCAACAGTGCCATAGCCTTCAAGACATCTCTTTATTTTATAGCCAGATTCCACAAGGCAAAGTAAGTGCGTGGTTACAACGTTCTCAGGGGTTTCGAATTTACTCAGTTATATGCACCTGTTCAAGCTTTGTTTACTTGCTGCACCTCCCGCAGCCCATATCACTCAGTCACGTGGGACCACAGATTCGGACCATAGGTTCAAACTTACAATTATAGCCTTTGGCTTTGCCTTCCAAGCTGGGACTGTGCCCTCTCATTAGTCTGAGGCTTGAACCTGTCCAAACACTGTAGCCACTCTCCACATATGAGTACTTTATATGTTTTGGAGATTAACCCCTTATCAGATGCAGCATTGGCAAATATGTTCTCCCATGCAGTGCAAAGACAAACATTAAAACAAGAGATGTACCTGGTTCCTATCACTTAGGAAATTTCCAGGGTTTTAGGAGCTCTGTGCCAGGAACCAAGGCAGAGACCAACATATGTATTTTCTATTATCTCACAAATTGTCTATTAACAGCAGACAGAACAGATAGATTAATCACTAAGATAATTTTTTGAAAACTTCTAAGCCAAGAGTTTCAATCTCCTTTTCTTCATGACATCTGTTAGTCAGCTGCCACCCTGAACCGATTTGAGTTCCATCAACTCTCTTTGCTAGCGAGGCGGTCCTTGAGGGAGAGGAGGATGGGAGTTGGCGGGGCATGAAAAATTCATGGCTGGGGGACGCAAGGCCCTGCAAAGGAAGGATTGATTGTCATGGCCTGTAGAATTTGATATGTTAATAACCAGTCTAGTTCAAAAGAGCTTAGTTGAACACTTACTGAAAGAGCTTAGAGGCAACACTTACTTCAAAACTTTGGGGGTGGGGAAGTGAGAGTGAACTGTAGCTGTGTGTTGAGATCAGGGTGAGTAAATGCATCAGGAGAGGCTGGACTGCAGTTTTCCCAAAGGGTGGACAGGTGGGGAAGAAATCAAGTGACAGGGACCTGGAGTCCTCATCCCATTTGCCTCTCTCCTAAATGAAGCTCACTGTTGAGAAAGAGGGTCAAGAAAATCAGATCTCAGCCAGTATGCCACACACTGTGCCAGGTGCCGGGGCTTCGAAGCAAAATTCAGCTAAGTCTTCGTGCTACAGAAGCCTCTGTTTTTCCTGAAATAGAATGTGGTGGTTGGGGTGGGGTGGGCATGGAGTCCTCCCATCTCTTGGCGCCTTGGGAAAATGACCGCTGGGATCCAGAGGCCCCCCCACCGCCCATGCTGGAGGATGTCATTCCACTCCGTAGAGGTTGGTAAGCTAAGAGTCATCATGGCAACAGATTAAAGGAAGTTGGGGCTGGGTGTGCGGGCCCAGCTGTGCGCACACTGTCCCCTCCTCTGCCTGACTTCTAACCCGATGACTCCTTGCTTATTGCAGAGACAATTTTCCAGGAAATGGGATTTGGCTGCCAAAGAAGGAGCAGAAGAAAGGGAGCTGCCGGGAAGGGGGCAGACAGTAGAGGCCCTACAGATTCAGGTAGAAAAATGAGCTAAAAGCATAACACTTATTGGACCCTCATCGCATCCTGGCGTTACCACTGTCTCAGCTGATTCTCACGATAACGCCGTGTGGCTGGCAGTCCTCGTGCCCCATAACAGAGGGGAGGAAACCGAGGCTCGATGGGCTGCATCAACTGCCCACGGAGACAGCAGCGTTGAGGCGAGAACCCAGGTGCGTCTGATTCCCGTGCCTGTGCTCTCCATGCCGAGCGGCAGGGGTTCTGAGCCGCAGTGGCCAGGACGGGGCGGGGCGGGGCGGGGGGGGGGGGGGGCGTGTAGGGTACGGAGCGGGGTGGCTGGGATGCAGATTCCCAGTGCAGCTCCAGACCTGCTGAGTGAGCCCTGGGGGTGGCACCTTGGAGTGCCTGGTCGGAGTGAGGCCCAGAGAGGGGAAGTGAGCTGCCCAGGCCCCAGGGCTGGGAGGACCAGGAGGTGTGGAGAGGGTGTGCACAGGCCACCAGACAGGGCGAGATGGCCAGCCACTGCGAGCTGCCCTTCATGTGTGATGGCAGGCTCCATGGAACCTGTGCTCCGGGGAAGAAAAGGGAGAGAGGGAGACAGAGCTTTAACCGGGGCTTATTCTATTTCTTCCCAGCATGTTTGCCTGCAAGGCCAACCCACTTCCCAGCCCGGTCACCAGGGTAACCATCACCCCCACCTCGACAGGCAAGTGTGTGCCCAGCTCCTTGCACCCACACCCAAGGCCTCAAGGATCCAGCCCTATAATCAGCCTCCTGCTGCCTCTGCACAGGCAGGAGACAGGCAGACCCTCCCCCTCACTGGGCCACTTGACCCCCCACGGTTCTGCAGACACCCCCTCCCCACGCACACACGTGCTTGCTTCCCTCTCCCACTGCCTCCCAGGAGACAAAGGTGCAATCTGCTGGACGCGTCTCAGCACCCCTGGGGGTGGAATCTGCCCTCGAGGTGGGGCACAGGCGGACACGCAGCCCCCACAGGAGAAAAGAACCCCCGCCCGGAGGGGGGGCCTGGCAGTGAAGTTCTTTGTCCCTCCAGAGGCACTGAGGGGGCGGCTGGAGTTGAGGAGGTTTGCAGAGTGGCATCAGAAGAGGGGCTGAGGCTGCCAGCCCAAGGCGCCCCCCCGGAAGGCGGCGCCCCCTCAGCACAGCCCAGGAGGCTGGGTGCCCTCCTCCCGGCCCCACCAGAACAGTAGCACCAGGCCAGGCTGCGGGCCACAGAGTCCCCGTCAGGACTTCAGAAAAGCAATCCCATCCAGCAGGGCAGGCCCGGTGCTGGGCCGAGCTCCTTCCCCAGCGCTGGAGCCCATCGCTTCCCGCCTGCTCTCTCCTGACCCCTGTCCAGACACTGTGGCCTCTCCTTCCTCACCTAGGGCTGCCCTCGCCCCCACCGCCTCTCCTCAGTCCTGGACACAGTCTTTTTGACTCGAGGGCCACAGTGGGTTCTTAAACTGGACCGGAGGGCCGGAACAAAAGCATGGATGGAGTGTTTGTGTGAACTAATATAAATTCAAAGTAAACATCATTACATAAAAGTGTACGGTCTTTTTTTTTTTTTAGTTTTATTCATTTCAAACGGGCCGATCCGGCCCGCGGACTGTAGTTTGCCCCCGGCTGGTCTAGGCTGTCAGATGCTCTGGGTCCCACCTGTCTCCCAGGCTCTGAGCCACTGACTTGCTCACCCTCCTCTCTCTGTCGCTGCAGCCTTCCTCCTGAGGGACTGGATCTGGCTTCTCCCGAGACCAAGTGCAGGTGGTTAACTCCCCAAGGGGCCAACTTTGACCCTGGCCGGAGGAGCCTTCCAGGCCCCCTTCCCACGGAGGAGAGATCTGCCTGGCGTCTGCTCAGCCTGCCTGCTGTCTGGAGGCGTCCTGGGCACCGGGCTGGGCCTCTGTGTGAATGGGGGGGAGGGAGGGATGGCATGGCAGCCGGTGCCTGTGCTGGTGCGTGTGGATTTGCTGCCCATCCTGCCGGCCTGCCTGCTGTCTGGCTGCCTGGGTCACACCTGGAAGGAAGGGTTAGCACTGAAGCTTTGCCCCAGATTGTTTTCTAGAGCATCTGGGCCGAGTCAGCATCTAGAGTCCAATAGAGCAGAATTCCACTTCCACGTTACCTCGCCGGATTCCCTCGTTTGACAGAGCAGCTGAGGCCCAAAGAGATTTAGTGGTTCCCCAAGTTTACAGCTAGTTAGTGGGGAAGCTATGCCTATTCATTACTTTAACGAATAATTAACGAGCACCTACTATGTGTGTACAGGCATTGTTTTAGTCATTGGGAATACATCTGTTATCTCATTTAGTTCTTACAACAAGACTTTGTGCTAATTAAGTATGGCTTTTATTCCTCAGAGATGAGTGAAGAGAGGAACAGAGTGGTGCGTACCTTCCTTGCCCACAGTAGGAAGTAGCAGAACCAGGATTCAAACTCGGGTAGTTAGGCGCCAAAGTCCATGTGCTTAGTAACCACGCTCTTGTTGAACGAGCCAATGAAGTGAATGCATTTAACTTTCCTCAACTGTGTGCTGCAGCCCATGTCACACCACCTCTCAGAGCGCAGGTCCTTTACCTGTCAACTTGGATGGTCGCGCATGTCTGCCGCACATCACAGGGCTGCTTCTAGGCACAGTGAGCCAAGTCCCAAGAAAGCAGTTCAGATAAGGAACACAGGCGCCAGTAGCTGTTCCACTGCGTGTTCCTGGCAGAGTCAGGACTGGGACTCGGGTTTCCTGGCAGCCAGGTGAGGGTGGGCTATAGGCGAGGTGGGCTATAGGCGAGGTGGGCTATAGGCGAGGTGGGCTATGGGCGAGGTGGGCTATAGGCGAGGGTGGGCTATCTCCACCCCAGGTGGTGACGGTTGTGGGGAGCCGGCACGGCCATGGCATACTCAGCCCCAGGGTGCCTTATGTGCCATGCCAGCTCATCCTGGTTCAGTGACCCTGAGTGGGGGGGTGAAAGGATTGAGAAAAGACAGACAAGAGAATGAAAGCTGGGTCTCGGTGGGACGCGCCCTGGGGCTGAGTATGCCATGGCCGTGCCAGCTCCCCACAGATGGTAGCAGTCACAGATTCCAGCCATCAGTGGAACATTCTCCTTCATCCGCCTGCTGCCCTGGAACAGCCAACATGAAAGCTACGTCTTGGTGATTCAATCACTCATCATTAAGAATGCCATCAGACCTCAGATGATGCTGTTATAAAATCCAAATATGAGAAAATACTTCTTAGCTGAAACAGGGTGAAGTCTGCAAATATTATTCAGTACCAGTTACAAATCAAGGGGGAAAGGAGGAGAATTTCAGAAATTGACAGAAAAGGGAGGCTGCAAGGTATTTGCTAAGGACCCCGCCCCCTTTGCCTCTCTCTGATCCCGTCAGGATATACCACTTTCTGCTCCCCGTGCCCGCTCAGTGGAAGAAGGATCAGGAAAACCTGAATTTCAGATTTGGGGTAACCACTCACTGCTTTTTTGCTTTGAACTTCAGAGGCAATACTGGGAAAAGAAAGAGAGCAAAGAGTGGGAGGACCCTCTACCAGGAATTAGGGTGCATGTAGCACAGCTATAGCAGTAAGATCAGCGCGGCACTGGTGCAAGAACAGGACTAGGTCAACAGAACAGCAACGAGAACTCAGAAACAGACACAGGTGTCTGTGGAGACGTGGCATCTAATCCAGACACCATCTAATCCAGACACCATCACACATCGGTGGGAAAGAGATGGATTGCTTGGCGGGCATTGCTGGGAAAACTGGCTCCTTGGTGAAAATAATATCGCATTCCTACTGGGAGGAATTCAGACCTAACTGTGAGAGTTAAAGGTATGGAGTTAAATAGGAGAATATTTTGTGACTGTGGGTAGAAAAGATCTTAAACAAGACCCCAAAGCACACTTTGCAAAGCTAAAATCTGATGCATTTGGCTGCTCCAAAATTAAGGGTTTCCCCTATTCTGTAAGATAGCAAAAACCACAGCTGATTCCTACAGCCAGTCGGCCTGGTGGTCAAATCCCTCTAGTGTTAACTACAACAATTAAGGCTTGGCTAGAACAAGACTGCGCACAAAGACCACAAGGGGGTGCACCAAGAAAGCATAAAAGATGCGGAGACAAAAAAACATGACAGAAATGGAGGATATGGAGCTAAAAATCGCAATTTTGAGGGCTTGCTATAAACTTGAGCAGAGCCTCACGAAAACTAATGAGACCCTCGATGCTACGATAAAGAAATTAGAAAGTAAGCATACACGGACTGAAATAAAGAATATTATACCCAATAGCAGACCAGAGGAGCACAAGAATCAAACCAAAGATTCGACAAAAAACACCCAACTGGAAAAGCAAAATGAAAAAAGAATCCAAAAGTGTGAAGATAGTGTAAGGAGCCTCTGGGACAGCTTCAAGCGGACTAATATCAGAATTATTGGGGTGCCAGAAGATGAGAGACAGCAAGATATTGAAAACCTATTTCAAGAAATAATGGCAGAAAACTTCCCCCACCTGGTGAAAGAAATGGACTTACAGGTCCAAGAAGCACAGAGAACCCCAAACAAAAGGAATCCAAAGAGGACCACACCAAGACACATCATCATTAAAATGCCAAGAGCAAAAGACAAAGAGAGAATCTTAAAAGCAGCAAGAGAAAGAGACTCAATTACCTACAAGGGAATACCCATACGACTGTCAGCTGATTTCTCAACAGAAACTTTGCAGGCCAGAAGGAAATGGCAAGAAATATTCAAAGTGCTGAATACCAAGAACCTACAACCAAGATTACTTTATCCAGCAAAGCTATCATTCAGAATTGAAGGTCAGATAAAGAGCTTCACAGATAAGGAAAAGCTAAAGGAGTTCATCACCACTAAACCAGTATTACACGAAAGACTGAAAGGTATCCTTTAAGAAGAGGAAGAAGAAAAAGGTAAAGATACAAACTGTGAACAACAAACATGCATCTATCAACAAGTGAATCTAAGAATCAAGTGAATAAATAATCTGATGTACAGAATGAACTGGTGATTATAATGAATCAGGGACATAGAAAGGGAATGGACTGACTATTCTTGGGGCGGAAAGGGGAATGGGAGATTCGGGAAGAGACTGGACAAAAATCGTGCACCTATGGATGAGGACAGTGGGTGGGGAGTGAGGGCGGAGGGTGGGGTGGGAACTGGAAGGAGGGGAGTTATGGGGGGGGGGGGAAGAGGAACAAATGTAATCTGAACAATAAAAATTTAATTAAAAAAAAAAAAGATAGCAAAAACCAAGATAACAGGATGCATGGAAGGTTGGGGGATATTTGCAATGTCCAAACCTGACAAGGGATTCATATTTAGAACATTTAAGAACTTCTTCAATTCTTTAAAAAATATTATCTTTATTGTTGAAAGTATTACAGATGTCCCCTTTGTTCTTTTCCCATTGACCCCTTCCACCTCCCACCTGCCCCTCCCAGGCCTTCACCACACTATTGTCTGTGTCTGTGGGCAGAACTCCTTCAATTCATTCAGAAAAAAATAGGAAATCTAGCAGAAAAAGAGGCAAAGAATGTCAATAGCTACTTCACAGAAGGAAAAAAATCTCAATGGCTCTTAAGTATCTATGGAAAAATAATTAACATCACGAATCATCAAAGAAATACAAATGGAAATTACATTGTGATATTACCCTACCAATATCAGATTGATGTCAATTAGGACGTCGGATAATACCAAATGCTACTGTGCAGAGTGGGAAAACAGGAAACTTCCTACCTTCATGTGCCCCTGGTGGGAGGGCCAAGTGACAGTCATTCTGGAGAGAGAGGTGCAGAGTGAAACTAAGCCCTTGTAGCCTCCATGACCCAGCAGTTCCACTTTCCTTGTGGTCCGTAAGCGACGCATCCCATCCTGGCATTGTCTGTGGTTAACAAGGAACTGCTGGCAACACAACTGTCCATTATTTGAGGGATTGATAAGTAAAATGTGTTAGATGCCCAAACCCAATGCCATTGGTGGTAGGAATTAATGATATATAATGATCTATGCAGCTGCAGGGATGGACCTCTAAAGCATTATGCTGAGGGAAAAACAAGAAACAGAGTGAGTTCTTGGCACAAGACCATTCGTGTATGTTAAAAATAGATACACAAACTAAAAACTTCAGGACATACACTTGTTCTGGTACCTAAACATATGAGAGAGGGTGCACATGGGAGGTGGAGAAATGGGCGGGGTGTGAGGAGGGAACGAGTGGAAAACAACAAAGTTAAAAGGAAGACAGAGAAGGGCCTTGCTGATGGTTAGGAGCTGATGAGTATCAACAACATAACTCGTCCCTGACGTCCAAAGAGTCGCCCCAGTCGCCCCGTCATCGTTTTCTATTCCTAATAGAATCGAAAGCGAGGACGCATGGTGGCTGCCCAGGGCAGGGCCTCTGGCATAACGGACCTGCCTCTTCCCACCCACCTGCCAAGCTCTGCTTCCTGGCTCGCCAACGTCTACTCCGACTGCAAGTCCCACAACCCAAACACGCCCAGGCTTCGATCCGCAATGGCTTTTACTCTTATTATTTCTTTCTTTTGGGAAAGTCTTATCGATCGTTTGAGATTCAGTTTAAGTGCCTTCCCTCCAAGAGTCCTTTCCTGACCGCTGCCCTTTCCCCAATGCGAGCTCCTCCAGGACCTCACTCCCATACGCCCTTCCCCATCATCCCCACACAAGTCGCAGTGCCCTGGCTTATCTGGGGGACACACCCCTCCCCCAGGGCTAGCGCTGAGCTGGGCTGGTCTCGGGGTCCACAGCCAGCCGGCGGGCATGGGTCATCCCAGGAGTCCCTGGAAGTTACTGTCCAGCCCCTTAAACGAGACCCCGCCCACTTCCCACCCCCTTTCCTTTGCTTCCCTCTCATTGGTTCAGCCTCTCCGCCCGTCGCCCGCCCCCAGCCCGCCCGCCCCGCCCCCGCCGGTTGCGGCAAGTGGAAGGCTCTGCGCACGCGCCGTGGGGTGGAACGCGCTTGGTTGGGAGCTGGAAGCCTAGAGGGGCGGACGCAAAGGGGTCGCGAAGGCCGCCTCCACTTCGCAAGGCGGTAGCGTCCGGCCCTCGAGCGCGCAAAGCCAGGGGAAGGGGCGGGACTGAGGCGGGCGCTGTGGCACGTCCCCCACCCTGGCCCCGCCCCCTCGGGCGCCCGCGCGTCTCGCCCCGCCCTCCAGCCTGCCTGCCCCGCCCCTTCGCCCGCCCGTGCGCCTCGCCCCGCCCTCTCGCCTGCCCGGCCCGCCCCGCCCCCTCGGCGGCCGCGCTCCCTCCCTCGCTGCCGGCTCGCCGCTCGTCGCCCGCCAGGTTCCCGCGGCCGAGAGCGGGAGAAAGTCCTGCTGGCGGGCGCCCGCGGGGCTGCGCGCGTCCGGCATCCGGGGGCCGCTCCGGCCCGGGCGGCGAGGGGGCCCGGCGGTCCATGCATCCGCCGCCGTCCGCCGCCGCGATGGATTTCAGTCAGAACAGTCTGTTCGGCTACACGGAGGACCTGCAGGAGCTCACCATCATCGAGAGGCCGGTCCGCCGGAGCCTCAAGGTGCGCGCCCCGGGGAGGAGGAGCTGCCCGCTGGGCGCCCGGCCCGGCCCCGACCCCGGCCCGTCCCTGCGGCGGCCCCTCAGCCTCCTCCGCTCGCCGTGTCACCCTAAACCGGCCCTTCCGGGGCCCCTTCTTCGACGCAGCCCGGTTGGTTCTCCCAGCCTGACCCCCAACCTCGAGGGACGGGCCCTGGCTCTCTCCTCGGACCCGGGCCGGGTCAGCCCCCGGCTCCCGGACGCCCTCGGCCCCCTGGTACCTTCCCCTACCCGCCCCCAGAACGGCCGCCGAGCCCCCTCTTCGGGTCCGCCCGGCGTCGGCCCCGCCGCCCCTCGGCTTATCCGGGGTCCTCTCCCGGCGCCCCTCGGCTTATCCGGGGTCCTCGCCCGGCGCCCCTCGGCTTATCCGGGGTCCTCGCCCGGCGCCCCACGGCTTATCCGGGGTCCTCGCCCGGTGCCCCTCGGCCCCCTCCTCAGTCCACACCGCCGCCATCCTGACCCCCACCTGTCCCGAGGCGCCCCAGGTCTCACCCTTCCCCAAGGCATCCCGGCCGCCCTCACCTCCAGCCGCACCGTCTTGCGCCCCGTCTTCATGGCCCCGCCGACCCTTTGCCTTCATCCTGAGTCACCCTAAGTCCTTCCCTTCCCCCCCAGCCCCCCAGCCCGCCACGGCCCTCCTAGGACCTGCCCTCCACCCGACTTGAGCGAGTCAGCCTGCACTAGCGCCCCGCACCCCCAGCGGCTCCCCCACCCGCAGAGTCATCGTCCTCCCAGCCTCGCGGAGGTCCAGCCCTCACTGCCGGCAAACCCGGCTGATGGCCCGGCCCCCGGCCCCTCCGCAGTGCCTTTAGCTCCCACTCCCACTCCCACTCCCTCCTTCCAGCTTCAGGTTTTACACCCCCCGTCCTCCCCCCCCCCCCCCACCCCCAGCTCCAGATTTCGTCTTTTCATTCCCACTCGGCTGCAGTCTTCATCCATCACCCCTTTTAGCATTTCCTGGGGTGGAAAATGCTGGAGAAACAGCCTTGGGATATTAGAGATAAAAAGTGTGTATACATTTTCAATATGCATATAAAATGGATTTCGGCACTCCTCTGAAGCCACAGTGTGATTCTCAAGCTTCAATCTAAACGCTAGAAGAGTTAAAAAAACAACAACAAAAACCCCCCAAAACACAAAAACCAAACCCAAACCTCCTCAAGCCAAACCCAACAATTGGAGACAGTTCCCTCAGATGCTTGATTAGTTTTCAGTGAAAATGCTAGTTGTGAAACTTTTCCCTTCGGCAGCAGCGGTTACCTAGGGCCCCTGGAGCGGGTAGGGGGTGGGGGGTGGGGGGCCAAGGCTGATTGATGCACGTTGTGTCCATGACTTGTATTTGCGCTTGACAGACCCCAGAAGAAATAGAAAGACTGACGGTTGATGAAGACCTCGGGGACATCGAAAGGGCTGTGTATCTGCTCAGGTACTCCCGGAAGTCCCTGAGGTGCCTGCTCTTCCCCTGGGTGGACCACGCTTTCGGAAATGTCCCGCTGCGGTCATGTTCAGATTCACTTCACCGCTGGAGCACAGCCTTTTGCATAATTATGTCTTAGCTCTTACGCCCACCTAGATTAAGACTTAGCTATGGTCTTATACCTTTGCGAACTGAAATCAAATAAGATACCTGACTTAAAGAATACTGCTTGGAGGAGGAACAGAACTAATGGTCTGAGTTGATCTCATTCTTTTTTTATTTTCCAGCTTTAGTGGTGCTCACATAGCATCCAATAAGTTTAGATGAGACTCAGGAATATCCAGGGATTAATTTAAGTTACTTGTAGAGTGTGAACCTTATATACTATTTACTATATAAAAAAAATCTGCAAATATGGTAGTTGTTCATATTACTTTTGCTATGTGAGCTGCACAATAATACTTGAGGGATTTTAAAATTTAATTGCATCTACTCTCATTTACATGGCATCTCACAAGCTCTACAGAGTTGCTTAAGGCAAATGTTTATTGTAAATATTTACAAGATTTCTCTCAACTATTTTAAAAATTGTGATTTTAGCTTCTTAAAAGCAAATGTGGCCAACATTAAGGAACATATCTATACTTAGGAAACAGAAATTTGTCTAAAGTACTTTGTGTACCTTTGTCTTAAAATTTTTCTTTAATTAGTGCAACGGTTTTTTTTTCCCCCCTTTCAGCAAATTAGTTTTCACTTTAGTTTTTCGGAATCCAATTTTGAAAACTGGTGTTATCTATCTCTGGGATATTTTGTCATCCTTGTTTCCTTAGGTTTGATCTACTTTTCCAGTTTCAGGTGCTGGCAAGTTACTTGTTCTTCTTTCTTGTGTATAGATTATGTTTCTAGTCCCATGTTATTCATCAAAGGATCATATAAAAACAAGTCCCTCTCCATGGCACCCATTAAAAAAATATCCTGTAGTCTATTAGTGGCACCTTGGGTTTCTGTTCTTAGTTTAGTCGCAATTTTAGCATGCTTACAATTTAGAGCATCCTCTCCAGTAATTCTATCACTTTAAAATGTTTCGGGATCTTGGACCTTCTGTTGATGTTATTGGTGGTCTTTGGTAGCATGCTGTCATCAACTCTACCTGTTTATTTAAAAGAAAACTTTCATTTATGTATACATTAACAATATGTGTTTTGGTGTTTACATAGAGAATACTCCAACATTTAACCTATTTTGATATTTTATTGCTATATTTGAAGTACATTATTCCATGAACATGAACATGTTCATGAACATGTTAGTACATGAGCATGTCCAACATGGCAAGCACTTGTCTTTTCCCACAGTTTTTTTTATTTTTATTTATTTATTTATTTATTTATTCATTTATTTATTTTTATTGGAGCAGGTAGACAATTGGAAAAAGTTTGGATAAGTTATTTTTAACATACTGCAGTTCATGATTTGAAATAAGGTCTTACTTACTCCGCCTGAATTCTTTTCTTTGTATAAACGCTGGCTTACAATGAGGAAATGGAGAGTCTTGTTCTACTTACTTGTGACAGCAGATACCTTATTCTAGATATCAGTGACAAGGCTTCTTTTTTAGGATGGCTTATTTGTTTTCTTATTGTTTGTCACTGAACCAGGTCTTCTGTGTTGTCTGTATTTCTCAAGGCACTGAACATAAGTTTCCTCTAGTGCTGGAACTTACGAAGCCCTGATAGAGGTACCTGGGCCCTCTCATTCTTCGACAGGAGAATTTAAAAAGAGATCTGATATAGCTCTCTGAGCTTCTTAGGGCTCATCTCCCTTGAAGGAGGTTTGCAAGGTGGCTGAGAAGGCAAACAGTAGTTTGGTTGTGTCTGGGTATCCAGCTGAGTTCTTCCTTTGTATTCTTCACATCTCACCACCTCCTGGGGTTTCACCTTTAGGCCAGGAGGCCTGAAAGGTTCTTTCATGCCTGGGATTTGGGGGAAGGCTGCCTCTGTTAAAGCCTCATCTGATCTCATGTACTGAGCCTTCTATTTTTGAATGTATTTTATTCCTTTAAAAAAATGTTTGTACTCCCCAATGCTGTAGAGCCTAATATTGAGTTCTGTTTTTCTCTCTCTGGTTTTCAGGGTTATTTTTGAGTGCTTTTCCTTTTCCTTTGTATTGGATCTTTAGTATTCAGACGTTCTTTTTTGCTCTCTGCTTTTGAATGTCAGATTTATCTTTTTAGCTCCATTATTTTGTATATTAAGACTATTTTGGAGTATTATATTAAATTAGAATTTAGAGTTAAGTGAGTAAACATCAGTAGGAAATGCTTTACATTAGTAGAGATTCTCGTAACACTTAAAGTGAATCTAATATTTAAAAAAGCATTATATACAGAGCACTGTCATCCAATGAAAAACAAATCACATTGTTTTTTATCTTACCCTAAAGTGTGGCAGATCAATTATTAATGGTATTTTCACAATTAAGTTTAGAACATTATGGTACTTAAAGATTTGACACAGACAAATTTGCAGCTTTGCATAAATATGATGCTGATATACCCATCTGTGGCATTTAGCACTGAAGCAAAACAACTTTCCTAATAGTCACAGCTTGTGGATTAGTCAAAATCACACTGCAACATCTTTTCCCTGTTCTCTCTCTTCTTTGAGATTTTGGCATATATTTTAGGAATGTACTTAAAACATGTGAATTATTTTGCTAGAGAAGAGTCTTTAAGTGTGTATGCTCTGCTTTCATTAGGTAAATCTTGCATACCAGATGAATCGCATACTCTTAAACGTAGCATAAGTGACTCCATCTTAGCTGTGTAATGTGGTATCCTATTGAACCCTCATTTTGTTTTAATGGCATAATTGAGATGTAATTCATATACAATACAGTCCACCCATTTGAAGTATAGGGTTCAGTGGTTTTTAGTATATTCAGAATAGTGTAACCATCACCACAATCAATTTTAGCACATTTTCATCACCCAGTAAGAAACCCTGTACCTATTAGCAGTTCCTCTCCCCTGCTTCCCAACCTTCCCAGCTTTTGGGAACCACTACTTATTCTGAACCTTTCATGTAAGTTAAATTATACAATACTAGAGGCCTGGTGCATGGACTCATGCACTGGTGGGGTTCTTCAGCCTGGCCGGCGGGGATTGGCCAAAACTGGCAGGTCCTGGAGTGTGAGAGGGCACTCTGCAAAGTTGCTGTCGTTCAGCAGCTCCTGCATTGAGTGTCTGCCCCCTGGTAGTTAGTGCTCATCATAGCTACTGGCACGTCGGCCAGTCGCTTAGGCTTTTATATATATAGATGTGGCCTTGTGTGATGGACTTATTTTACTTAGCATGTTTTCAAGTTTCATCCTGTTGTAGCATGTATCAGAACTTTAGTTTTTATTGATGATAGTATTATATCATGTGGATAGATCACATTTTGTTTATTCATTCATCAGTTGGTGGATATGTGGGTTGTTTCCTTTCAGTCCTTTGAAGCAGTCAAGCTGGCTTCTTCACTGTTACTTAGACATATTGTTTTCATCCTTACCTCTGCTTTTACCCATCCTGGGACACCCTTTCATTCTACCTACCCAGCATTTTCCATCCCCAGGATCCAGATGTAATCTTGCACCTTAGGAAAGGCCTTTCCTGACTGCTGAAACCACCTGGATCCCAGGCTTCTCTGAGCTCCCATATCATTAGTGGCTGCATCCTGAAATTAATTACTGCTTTGTATTTCTTAACATGTGTGTGTGTGTGTGTGTGTGTGTGTGTTTACATACATTTTCCTTATCAGATTGCAACCTCGTGGAGGACGAGCTATATTTTATGTTGTTGATATTTTGGTTCTTTATTGTACTTTGCTGCAATGTAAATACATACCTCTTAATAGAATAAACGTAGTTGTTTATTTGAAGACTAGAGGCCCAGTGCACGAAATTCGTGCATGGGTGGGAGGTGTCCTCAGCCCAGGCTTCACCCTCTCCAATCTGGGACATCCCTCTGACAATCCGGGACTGCTGGCTCCTAACCTCTTGCCTGCCTGCCTGATAGCTCCCTAACCGCTCCCCTGCCAGCCTGATTGACGCCTAACTGCTCCTGGCTGGCATGATTGTCCCCAACTGCCCTCCTCTGCCTGCCCGATTGCCCCCAACTGCCTTCCCCTGTGAGGCTGAGGGGACTGGGGGACTCCGGCTGGATGAGGCGCACGGTGTCTGCTGCCCCCCCCAGTGGGGTTGAGGGGACTGGGGGACTCCGGCTGGATGAGGCGCACGGTGTCTGCTGCCCCCCGCAGTGGGATTGAGGGGACTGGGGGACTCTGGCTGGATGAGGAGGGGCTGAGAGAACTGGGTGCCGCCATCTTGTGGCAGTGGGTGCCGCCATCTTGTGAGGGGTGACAGTCAATTAGTATATTCCCGCTTTATTGGCTGTGGGCACCGCCATCTTGTGAGGGTGTGATGGTCAATTAGCATATTCCCTCTTTATTAGATAGGATAACCAAAATGTCAGGTGGGTTAAGCCACTTATGATTTTTTCATATGCAATAGAATCAGGCAGGTTGTACCATGTACTATCTGTGTGACTATGGCCAAGTGATCATGATTTTTAAGCCTTTGCTTTCTCATCTGTAAATGGAAATAGTAATTTCTGTTCCCTCCAGTTGTTGCACTACGTTTAGAGCCCCTGCCACAGAACAGGTACCTAGTTAACGTTCATTCCCTCTATCACCTTTCCTTGCTACTTAGATGCTCAAGGTAAAGGTCAAACTTTAAAAGAGGATAGCAGTATTAGTTTTACCTTCCAATAATTTAATAAAGTAACAGACAAGTGAAGTATATCAGCTGAAGTTTATGATAAATATCTAACTTTCTTTGCTAGTAGTATTTTATCAGATACCAGAATCTTCACAAATTATAATTAAGCATTTTAAACTGAGTTATAATTAAGGTCAGCTTGTATTACAGATTTATAGTTTTTTTTTGTTTTTTACCAAAACACCTTAAGCAATATTTGCTGTTTACATTATGCATTAAATATGTTGATTGGATAATGTATCTACCAAATCTAACATTGATGTTGCTTACTTTTACAGTCATATGTCACTTTTAAACTATTTTTCACTTTGCACTGTTAATTTTATTTTTTATTTAAGTTAATTTTTTAATTTTTTAAATACATTTTTATTGATTTCAGAGAGGAAGGCAGAGGGAGAGAGATAGAAACATCAATGATGAGAGAGAATCATTGATGGGCTGCCTTCCGCACGCCCCCTACTGGGGATCCAGCCTGCAACCTGGGCATGTGCCCTTGACTGGAATCAAACCTGAGACCCTTCAGTCCGTAGGCCGACGCTCTATCCACTGAGCCAAACAAGCTAAAATCCCTTGCTCTGTTAATTTTAAAACATTTTGCACTTTACCTTCCAGGGACAGACAGGATAAAAGTGCATCTTTAGAACTTTTCCCTTTTTCTTTCTCTTCTCTCTCTCTCTCTCTCTCTCTCTCTCTTTTTTTTTTTTGGTTAATCCTCACCAGAGGATATTTTTCCATTGATTTTTAGAGAGAGTGGAAGGGAGGAGGAGAGAGACAGAAAGAGAGAGAAACATTGATGTGAGAGAGACACATTGGTTGCCTCCTGCACAGGACCCAACCAGAGTGGGTATAGCGCCTGCAACAGAGGTATGTGCCCATGACTGGAATCAACCCAGGATCCTTGAGTCCTCAGGCCAACACTCTAACTACTGACCCAAACCAGCTAGGGCTCGCTTCCCATAAAATAAATAAATAAATAAAATAAATAAAAAATTAAAATACGCCCCCTAGTGATACCACAGAGTGGGAGTTCTGCAGCCAAATCTGGAAATAAAAGTTAAGATGCTGACTGTATCAAGTGCTAAAAATCATAACTTTCTTAGAATTAGGGTCACATAAAGAGTATTCAACCATTAAATCAATGGGAGGCATGAAGAAGGTGTTCAGACTTAGTTTTTCACAGTCACCACTTTCGGCTTTATCCTTTGGTATGTGGTAATCTTGTCAGAAATAAAGGCAAATCTGTTATATAATGTGATTTCTCTCTTTTTTAAATTTATATAGTGTAATTTTCCATCCAAATCAGAGAAATTAATAATGAGAAATATTTGTAACTCAACTAATAGTTACTTTAGGATAAATCATCAATGTATTGAGTACTTATTATTTGTTATGCATCTCCCAGGAAAATGAATGGCATTATACCAGTAGATACTTATGTCCAAGGAAGTACTTGTTTAAGGAAGCAAATGCCTTTCTCTTAAATTTCAGTCAAGTAGAAGTCATCCCCAATTGAAGTGTGTTGAGCACTGAGAAGGCAGTGTGCTGTGTGAGGAGTACTTGACGTTAAGTCACTTCCAGATTGATTCCTGGGTGCCGAGGTGTGCTCATTTACTGATGGAGAGACCTTGGTTTCTTCTTTTCTCTGAGTTCAAGCCTCCTAATCTAAACTGGGAATAATAGCACTTACATTATAGGTTTGTTAGGAAGACTAGAGGCAATGAATGGGGAGGGCACAGTGCTTGGAGCAGAGTTGTGTTCAGTAAAGGGTCATTGTTACCGGTTTGCTAAATCTTCTACTTGCAATTCAGAACACATTTTACTTGGGATGTATAGAAAAATTTCCATCAAGAAACTTCATGTAGTTATAAAGTTTTCTCTCCGGATGGTGCCCCTTTGCAGTTACTCCTCCATCTTAATCCAAGGCAATCAATATGATTTGCTTTTTGTCATTATAGATTGGTTTTTCCAGTTCTAGAATGTAGATATATGTGTTCGTATCTCTTGGATAAATGTCTAAGAATAGAATGCTAGGTCATATGGTGAGTGTATATGTGTGTGTGTATATATACATATATTTATTGTTTTTTACAGTTTTATTTAGGTATAATTGATACCCAATACACTGCACATATTTAAACTGTACAATTTGATGAATTTTGACATATGTATATACCCATAAAGCCATCATAACAATTAATATATACATCATATATAACAATGAACATATATATCACCCCCAAAAGTAACTATGTGTCCTTTTAGAATATTCTCTCCACTTTTTCTGATCATTTCCCTCACTTCAGGCAACCACTGACTTGCTTTCTATCACTATAGATTAGTTTACAATTTCTAGAATGTTATAGAAGTGAATCATACAATAGTTACTGTTTTATCTGGCTTTTATTTTTCTAAACAATTATTTTTATTTTTATTTCATAGAGGAAGGGACAGGGAGAGAGAGATGGAGACATCAGTGATGACAGAGAATCATTGATCGCCTCCTGCACGCCCCCTACTGGGGAATCAAGCCCGCAACCCTGGCCTTGACCGGAGTCAAACCCGGGACTCTTCAGTCTGCAGGCCAACACTCTATCCACTGAGCCAAACCAGCCAGGGTTGTCTGGCTTCATTACTCAATGTAATTATTTTGAAGTTCATTCATGATGCTGCATGTATCAATAATTTATTGCTTTTATTGTTGATAATTATTTCATTTTAAGGATGTAATATGTTTTGCATATTCATTGATCATTTAATAGACATTTGGATAATTTCCAGTTTTTGGCTATTACAGACTATAAGCATTCATGTATAAATCTTTGTGTGGACATGTGCTTTCCATCCCTCTCTGGTAAACATCAAGGAGTGGAATGTCTGGGTCATATAGTAGGTATATGTTTATATTTTTAAGGAACTGCTAAATTGTTTCCTAATTGATTGTGCAGTTTTACATTTTCACCAGCCGTATGTGAGAGACAGTTGCTCCATATACTCGCTGATACTTGGTATGATCAGTCTTTTTAAGCCATTCTAGTGGTATTTCTAGTGGTCTAGTGTACTGGTGTTTCATTGTATTTGTAACTGAACTTTCCAGATGACCAATGGATGTTGAGCATCTTTACGTGTGTTTATGAGCCAGCCATATAGCTTTTTTGGTGGAATAGTTTGCCAATTTGTTGGATATTGGCTTTGCGAGTATTTTCTCCTAGTCTGTGGCTTGCCTTTTATTTTTACAAGACCATATTTTAAAGAGCAAAGGGTTTTTTTTTGCTTTGCTGTAGTCAAATTTTGGTGAGGTCTAATTTATTGTATTTTTTTCTTTATAGTTAGTATATTCTTTGTTATATTTAAGAAATTTTTTGCCAAAACCTAGGTCATTAAGATTTTTGTCCCTGTTTTCTTTTAGAAGTTTTAAGTCTTAGCTCTTAATTTTAGGTCTGTAATTCATTTCCAGTTAAATTTTGTGTATAGCGTAAGGCAGTGGTCGGCAAACTCATTAGTTAACAGAGCCAAATATCAACAGTACAACGATTGAAATTTCTTTTGAGAGCCAAATTTTTTAAACTTAAACTATATAGGTAGGTACATTGTTATGAACTTAATTAAGGGTACTTCTAAACTGGCCTTTGCTAAAAACGTCCTCAGTCTGAGGTACGTTTGCTGAGGTCGACCCCTTCCAACTCTCCCATCCACACTCGTCTTGTATACTTGTTTTGTCTATCTCCTTTCATTCATCCTCTCTATATGTCCAAACCATCTCAACATACCTTTCTCAACCCTCGAAACTACATCTTCTTTCACTCCACAACGTTCCCTAAAATTGACTTAATAAACTTTACTTAAAGTTTTGAGTCTTAGTTAAACCAGTGGTCAGCAAACTGCGGCTCACGAGCCACATGCGGCTCTTTGGCCCCTTGAGTGTGGCTCTTCCACAAAATACCAACTTCTGTGTATGGGCCACGAAGTTTCAGTCGCACTGTACACGCGCGCCCGCATGTGGCATTTTGTGGAAGAGCCACACTCAAGGCTGCATGTGGCTCACTAGCTGCAGTTTGCCAATCACTGGTGTAAGGTAAGGGTTGAGGTCCACCCCCTGCCCTCCAATATGGCTATATTGTGCAATAGAACTTTGCTATTGTAAAAACCAGGGGACCTGGCATCTGTCTCTGTGATTACATCCAAGTCACTTAAGTATTTCAGGCACTGTTTCCTTCTCTTCCCTCCATCCTATGTAATAAATGGGTAACATGCAAATTGACCCTAATGGCAGAACAACCAGAATGACTGCTCGACCAGTCACTATGAGGTGCACTGACCATCTCTTGATCCCTTTCTCGGACCGGCAGGCTCCAATTGCCTGATGGTGAACAAGGAACCAGGGGTGGGTGGTGGGGATGCGGGTGGCTCCAGACCAAGGCCCCTGCCCCGCCGGTTGCCCCACACACAGAGGGTGACCTGTGGCGGGGGTGGGACTGGCAAGCAGGTGGGAATGGCCGACCTCTCAGTTCTTCCCCCCAGCCAGCAGGCTCCGATTGCCTGAAGGCGAATGAGGAACTGGGGGTGGGTGGTGGCAGGGGGGCAGGGCCGGCTGCGGGCAGCTGGGGAAGATGGCCCTGATCGCAGGCCAGGCCTAGGAACCATACCCACGCATGAATTTCGTGTGCTGGGCCTCTAGTATGACATAATGGGTTGGGCCTAATAGAAATTAAGTTTCCGTGTTGCTTTAGCAGGCTATTCTCAATTCTAAGAAAAGAAAAGATGTTGAACCCCAGTTTCTTATTTCATCCACTAAGGAGGTGCTAGTAGACATCCCTGAACAGCAGAAGCTCCTTGGATAGTGAAGAGTTTCAGATTTATTGATCTATTCAAAGAACCAGCTTTTGGTTTCATTATGTTTCTCTAATGATTATTGTTTTAACATGTATTATTTTCTTTCTTCTGCTTACCTTGCATTTAATTTTCTTTTCTCTAGTTTTTTAAGGTAGAAGCTTAGATTATTGATTTTAGATCTTTCTTCTATTCTAAGTTATACATTATAATGCTGTAAATTTCCCTCTAGGTACTGCTTTAGCTGCATCTTACAAATTTTGACATGTTAAACCTTCATTATCATTTAATTGAAAAACATTTAAAAATTTATCTAGAGACTTCTTTGACTTATGAGTCATTTAGAAGTGTTTTAATTTCCAAATATTTGGGAATTTTCCAGATTTTTGTTACTGATCCTTAGTTCCATTATGGTTTGAGAATGTGCTTTGCCTGATTTCTGTGACTTCCTCCTTCTTCCTTATTGCAGCTCTGATTTCATTTCTTACTATTGCCTTCTTCTCTTGGTGTATATTCCAGCCATCCTTGCCGTTCATTAAGCATATCAAGTACACATCTATCTCAGGGCTTATAAACGTATTGTTCCTTCTGCTTTTAATGTTTCCTCAGATACTTACATTGCTAGCTCTGTTATTTCTTTCAGATCTTTACTCAGTGTGTGTTGCCTGCTTATTTCTCATAAAGGGCACCACCATCTACTTAATGTCACAGCTTAAAAACCTGGGAGTATCCTCAATTTTTCCTGTTCCTCATATCTCTGATATTTAAACAGATTAAGTCCTTCTTCTTTTTTTTTTAAATATATTTTATTTATTTTTTACAGAGAGGAAGGGAGAGAGACAGAGAGCCAGAAACATCGATGAGAGAGAAACATCAATCAGCTGCCTCCTGCACATCTCCCACTGGGGATGTGCCCGCAACCCAGGTACATGCCCTTGACTGGAATCGAACCCGGGACCCTTCAGTCCACAGGCCGACGCTCTATCCACTGAGCCAAACCGGTTTCGGCAATTCCTTCTTTTACAAAATAGAATAATTCACAGGGTTTCTGTAAGTTTTCTGATGTAAACATTAAAAAACCCCACATTTGTTTAGTCAAGACGGTTTTCAAATATTTGATTGGCAGAAACGTGCTGGAGGGTAAACATTCTGGTGTTTTCACTGGAAAACACTAATTTCTTTTGGTTCACTAGTGGGCAAGTAGATATGCCTCCTTATTTTTCTTCAGGAAAATATTTCTTACTTTTCTAAGATAGCACATATTATATTTTTTCAGCTCTAGTCTATTATTAAGGAACATATATTATAATCAGTCTGTAGACTAATTTCATATTCTTATTAGTCAGTGAGAGCTATATAACATGTTTCTTAAAAAAAATTTGTTGCTAAGAAACATGGAGCACAGCCACTAAAAGCTGTGTGACCTTGGCAACATCATTCAGCTTCTCTGTATTGTCCGTGAAGTGAGGGAGATGTTCTGGTCATGCTGTTAGGATTCTTCCTTGCACCCGTGACTCTAAACTTAACTCCCTTCTCACCCCAGTTATCAACTTGACTCAGGTGGTTAGTGCATTCATTTCTTGATGCCTTCAAAAAGATTTACTTATCTCTAGTTAAAACCCCCCACAAAAACACTCAGGGTATACTAGTCAGCTGTGGTTCTTTTGACTAGTATTTTCTAAAAATATATTAATGTTCAATATTTTGCATGATAAACATGTCCTTTTTGGCTTGTGCAGATAATTAGTGTATAAATAAGAATAGAATGGTTTGTTAATCTTCATGATTCCCACATAAATAAATAGCACATGGACCTAGTCTTGTGGACAACATGTTAAAATATTTGTATAAGCCCTAGCTGGTTTGGCTCAGTCGATAGAGCATTGGCCTGCAGACAGAAGGGTCCCAGGTTCGATTCCGGTCAAGGGCACATGCCTGGGTTGTGGGCTCAATCCCTAGTAGGGGGCGTGCAGGAGACAGCCAATCAATGGTTCTCTCTCATCATTGATGTTTCTATCTTTCTCTCCTCTCCCTTCCTCTCTGAAATCAATAAAATAAAAAAAGAGTTACTTAAAAAAATACATATATATCTCACCTAAATTTTCATATAATATATATAATTATATGCTCATATGAGTTAATTTACACTAGTTACTTATGTATCAATATTTACTCATTGAATTATATACGGTATAATTAAGCATTATTTTTCCTCAGACTATTTTGTTTTTCAAGACAACTAGAAGATTGGTAATTCATATATTACAAAAGGAAATGATATAGATGTCTAAAATAGTTCTTGTATTATAAGGAACATCATGGAGAAACTTGACTTCATTTCTTTCTCTTAATGAAGAAAATATATGTTTGAACTTATTTTAAATTAATTGTTATTTAGGAACCAGTGAGCCATTTTATAGGATCAATAGGTTCTTTTTTATTGTTTTGTGTTTTTTTTTTCTTAATTAGATTTTTGCTTTGTGAAGATAGTGTCCTAACTCTGACAAGAACTAGCTGGTTGACCTTGACCAACTTCCATAATCTCTAGATGTTGGTTTCTTCATTGCCACAATGTGAGGAGGTGAATTATATTTCTAAGGCCCTCTTTAACTCCAACATTCCATTATATCCTATCCTTAGCATTAGAGAAAAGGAATCAACATTTCACATAGCTTTTACAAGATTGATTTTTGCTTGACTGATGAACATTTACATTTTATAATTGATTTGTTTGTATTATATTTCTTCTGATTCGGTGACTCAGTTACAACATCAGTCATGAACAGTGAGGAGCCACTGTACATTGTTAGAGATGCTGCTTCTGAGTCAGATTTTCCACTCCTAGATGTCAGTGTTGTCTCCGTGGTTAATTTCCATGCCTGCAGCCGGAGCTGTGGGCTTTTCTCCCCACCTCTGGGCCAGGACTGCCTCTGGGTAGTGTCAGCATGATGCCTTTCTCAGCTTGTCTCACTGGCTCTTCAAACTTAGTGTGCCTGAAATGGAATTCATAATTTTAAATCTAAGTATGTCTTCACTTGTTATTGAAGCCTGAATATCCTTTAATTAAATTAATTAATTTTTTAATCCTCACTTGAGGACATTCTGAGAGAGAGAGAGAGAGAGAGAGAGAGAGAGAAACAGAGAAACATTGAAGTGAGAGAGAAGCATAGGTGGGTTGCCTTCTGTACCTTCCCCAAACGGGGATGGAACCTGAAACCCAGGCATGCCCTGACTGGGAATGCGACCAGCACCCGTCAGTGCACAGGGCGACTCTCCCACCAAGGGAGCCACTGTGGCTGGGCCTGACCACCCTTTTAAACGACACTGGAGGGAAGGCTGGGAACACTTTTATACTGTTTTTTCTTCTTTCAGAACTTATTTTTGTATCAAGTCCTATTGATTTATTTCTGCAAAGAGCCATTTCTTCCTTTCTGTTCTAATTCAGATACACAGAAACAGAGTACTTTCTCTCTATTATTTTCTTCCTAGTTTCAGAGCACAGTGACTGGCAATGCATAAGAGTTCAGAAATCCTTTGTCAAATGATTGAATAAATCCCATCTAGCATGGGATGCTTGAACACACTGTTCCTTCTACACTTTGTTCTCACTGATCCTACTGATTTTTCAGATCTCAACTCTTCAGAGAAGCCCTCCCTTCACCTCCAAAGTAAGTGATGTTCTTGATAGTGCTGTGTACTGTTCCTTTATAGGTATTTGCACACTTAGGATGATGTAATACACCTTAATTTGTTTTTTAATTTTAGAGAGATAGGAAGGCAGAGAGAGAGAGAGAGAGAGAGAGAGAGAAAGAGAGAGAGAGAGAGAGAAACATTGATTTGGTGTTCCACTTATTTATGCATTCATTGGTTGATTCTTGTATGTGCCGTGACCAGAGATCAAACCAACAACCTTGGCTCATTGGGAAGATACTCTAAGTTACCTGGCCAGGGCCTTAGTTGATTTTTGTTGTTCAATATGTGTCTCTTCTGACGTGAAACCCTCCTAGGGTAAGGTCATGTCTATATGTACCACCATATCCCTGCTCAGGGCTTAGTTCAGTGCCCAATATGTAATTTGTTGTTTGACAAATTCTATGGCGAGGCATAAAGCATTATTAGATTGTATTGGAGAGTCCAGAACCAGTGCCTAACAAACAGCAGGTCCTGAACATATACTCCCTGAATTATTGAACATCTCAGTCCACCTGTCCTCTATAGCTTAAGTACTTGGGTCTCATCCACTTCCTATCGTAGCTATTTATCATCCTTTCTTCCTGCGGGTTCCAGGGACTTGGCCTCATTTTATCTCTTTTATGCAGCTGCCAGTTACTTATTCTCTTCCCTCTCCTGGCTCCTCGCTTGCTGGGTTAGCTGCTATGCAACCCAGTCTTCTTAGCTAACCCTTTCCCTTGCTATGTTCTATATTTATATATTTTTAAAAAGTATTTTTAAAATGATGTTTTCTGCCACTTGTTAATGGGGAAATAGAAAGGCCAATTTAAAAAAATAATGGGAGAGGTAACAATGTTTCCAGAAACCTTTTAAATTTGTATAGTTATTCCTGAACTAGTAATTTACATGCCTTTCAACATTCCTACTATAGGTCATATATTTAGGGCAGGCCTTAGTAATATTTCCTTTTACTCTGCAAATACTGTAGGACAATGATTTTCAAAAGTTTTTTTCCCCATGACTCACAGTAAGGAATACATTTTAAATTGTGACCTAAATATAAACACGTGGTTGTGTATATATGCTAATAATGTATAATTGATACTAAGTGTTAAGAATGATCCTCCTAAGTATAATAAATTAAAAACATGGAAGTTAACAAATGTAATCTTAATATTGAAATAGAATAAGGAAAAATTCCAAATTAAAAAAAAATAAGGGAAGATTTACTAATTCAACAGGTGTGTCTGCCCCTTAACAAGCTCATTCCACTCCAGAAGAAGCAAGGATAATGTTCACCATGTACACTGTTGTGAGATAGGCTGTGGAGTGTGAGGGAGGAAGGAAAGGCTAATGTAATTCTAAGTTGTGTACCTGGAGAATCAGAGGGCTGTTTCTATCTCTGTTGGTAAAAAGAGGGGGCGGGGAATGAGCTCAGTTCTTGATATAGGAAATTGAAGAGCCATTCAAAGGGAAACGCCCTCTGTATAGCTGGTGACACTGCTTTAGTGAAGAGAGGTGTTTGCCTCTTCTTCTCAATGAACATGACATTGGGAGAGTAAAAGATATGTAGTGGAAGTTATTCGTAAAGGAATTTATTTTAACGTGAATGTTACTAAGTAATTTATGGTGCAAATTTTTCTCTTAGAAAAATTATCAACGTAGGGACATTTTTAGGCTGACAGCTCAGCCACTTCTTATGATAGGACTACGATCCTAGGTGGTACGGTGGTGCTCAGCCATGAATTTAGAAATCACAGGCTGGAATCCTGTCTCTCATCGGTAGTAGTTGAATGACTTCGGGGAAATCACTTTCTTTTTCTGGGATTGTTTCTTCAACTGTCAAGTAAGGATAGAAATATATTGTGTATATATATATTATCAAGATGAATTTGAAAATGTGTATGAAGTGCCTTGCTTGGCACAGAATGACACTTAAATCTTAATTTTTCTTTTATTCTTTCTTTGGTGCTATGAAACAATATATTTTGTTACTCTCTGATTCTAAGTATGATGACTACAAGCAGAGTTGAATGGTTCTCTAACTATGTAAACATTTGAGGTGATATTTTGAAGATTTAACATTATTAAGAATTTAATTTTGTAGTAATGAAAATGTGCCACATTTGAAAAATTACGTTATTGATTGATATCAGTATCCTCTGCTTTATATTCTTGAGTCATCTTTGTCTTAAAAGAAAGTTTTGTCTTTCTTGGAAGTTTAATTCTCTAAGCTAATCACTTAATTTTGTTCTATCATGAAAACAAACTATTTAATAATTTACTTTGAGTACAGAAATAATTAAATATAAACTATTTAAAGTTTAGTTTTCATTGCAAACTCAAAGCAAGGCCTCTGTGGCATCTGCTTCATCGTTTAAATTCAAGCAG
The DNA here is from genome assembly GCF_028538775.1 of Myotis yumanensis. Classification (NCBI taxonomy): domain Eukaryota; kingdom Metazoa; phylum Chordata; class Mammalia; order Chiroptera; family Vespertilionidae; genus Myotis; species Myotis yumanensis. Next base: position 3,069,189 of record NW_027223752.1, on the reverse strand, counting down.
TGTCAGCTACTTATGTGCTATATTTTGGATTTTGAAATGAGAGCTGCTAGGATTGGGATCGCAGGCTCTGCATATATAATCATTTCAGATCCTGCACAGAGTCGAATAGTAGCAGAGCTAGAATTCTCACGTTAATTTCTCTAATAGTGACGATGCTATGGTGTCATTTCTGGGTAGCATATGCTCCTCCCCCTCTTCTTTTTCTTACTGGTTTAGGATTAAATAAAGCATGAAGGTTGTCTGGCCAGGAAAAGAGAAGGACTTTTTGCTCTATAGTCAGGATTCTTATGTGCAAATCTGTTTTTCTCCTTAGAATTTGAGCTCCTAGAACAACGGTTCTCAACCTGTGGGTTGTGACCCCTTTGGGGGTCGAATGATTACATATATAATTACATATTGTTTTTGTGATTAATCACTATGCTTTAATTATGTTCAATTTATAACAATGAAATTGGGGGTCACCACAACATGAGGAACTGTATTAAAGGGGCGCGGCATTAGGAAGGTTGAGAACCACTGTCCTACAAAGTTGAAGCAAGGTACATACAAGAATAGAAAAAGACAATATTGTCAGTATCTAGATCTGTTCTAACATACAGCTTATTCTTTTTTGTGGGGAAGGACATGGGTTTCATAGACTAGTACAGATAGCCACATTTTTAGAGACCCAAAATAATATTTCTGTAAGTTCTTTAGGCAATATGATATACCAAGAATTTCTGGTCCTTGTCTTGATTTCTCACAAATTCGTTATTATTTTGTTTACTTCCAGCATCATTGAGAACCAGCTTTCTTAAAAAAATTATGTTTTTAAAAGCATTAAGCAACGTAGTTATACATTTTCCTCTAGTAGTGCTACATAGCTTAGGATCAGGAGTGGGATGGAAAAGATGGAAAAAGCAGATGGATGGATTTGGTATTGGCTGGGTGCATAGGTTGGAAGAGAGGCAGTGTTGTGTAATGGTTTGTGCATGGGTTTTGGAGTTGTACAGGCTGCGTGCGTAACTTTGGGCAAGTACCTTCATCTCTTCAAGCCCTAATTTGCTCATCTATAAGATGGAGCTAATAATAATATTTAATCTATCTCATAAAATTATTGTGAGAATTTAAAAAGATTACTGCAAGTAAGGTGCTTATTAGCATTTTGCCTAGTAATAGTATATTTGATTCTATTTTTATTTTTAGGAGAATTGAAGAAACAAGGTCATTAGTAGGGACTGTAATTGAAGTAATAGTCAGGGAGGTTCAGGCTGGCAAGTAAGAAAGTAAAAACTAGGAGGAGTATTAGAAACTAGAGAATCAGAAGAAACTGAAGGATTAGGAGTGTGATAAGAATAACAAATGCATTTAGGAATGGAAAAATAGATAAGAGTTTATGGGCAGCAAATAAGATCAGAGTTTAAGATTCTAGAAATGGAACATTTCCAGGTAATGATTGATCCAACTTTTGAAAATGGTTGTTGATGTGGAGACAAATTGAATTTAAATCAAATATTTATGGAACATTTTCTGTGTGCTAGATCCTGTGCTAAGTATTGGAGAATGTAAAATTTGGATGAAACATTGTTGGATTAGAGGGGGTCAAAAAGTAGCTGTTACATTCCCGTCACTGATGAAGTTACCATGACAGTGGCAGGAGCTGGGATGACAGTGAAGACTACAAAATTTTTTATTATCATAAAAAATGCTTGAGTGAGTTGACTTTTTTTTTTTTTTTTTTGGTTTAAGATATTACTATAAATGGCTCTTTAAAATAGGCGCCTCTCCCAATGGGAATAAAATAATTAGTGACATTAATTTAGAATTTAAAAGATTGCTGTCCTAAATTCGTTTATCTAACTAGTCTTTTTTCCCCCTTCCTCTTGCCTTTTTGGTGACTAGTGCACAGATTAGATGCTTACCCCAGTTATTTTTAGTTTTAGAGGAATGGTTTGCTGAGTGGGCTTGTGTCTTTTTGTTTCTGAGTATATATCTTAGAAAAGGAACATGTCCCAAAGAAAGCAGAATCAGGGCAAAAAGGAGCAGCTCAGGGTGTAGCCAGGATGCTTATTCCTAGTGCCTTTCAGTTGAAAGTTGTAGGTTTTGAGTCTAAGAAGCTTATTTTATAAAAATCTATAATAGTAAAAGCATAATATGCTAATTAGACTGGACAGCCAAACAACCTTCTGGATGTCCTTCCAGATGAAGCCATGGTGGTGGGGGCTGAGGCAAAGGCTGTTAGGGGTGATCAGGCAGGCAGATGAGCAGTTAGGGGAGATCGGCCAGGCAGGCAGAGTGGTTAGGGGAGATGAGGCAGGCAGGCAGGCAGGCAGACAGAGGGGTTAGGGGCAATCAGGCAGGCAGTCAGAGGGGTTAGGGGTGATTAGGCAGGCAGGCGAGTGGTTAGGAGCCAGCGGTCCCAGATTGCGAGAGGGTGCAGACTGAGCTGAGGACCACCCCCTCCCAGCATGAATTTCGTGCACCGGGCCTCTAGTCTACACTAATAAAAGAGAAACATGGTAATTAGCGTACGACCGCTACCCTTTTCATTGGCTAATCAGTGAGTATATGCAAATTAACTGTCAACCAAGATGGCGGCCGGCAGCCAGGCACTGAAGCGAGCATGAGGTTTGCTTGCTGCGGACTCCAACGTTCCCCGCCTCACTTGCCGGCCTCTCAGCTGCAACTCTAAGCAACTATGTACTATGTTGCAAATAAGAAGCTAAACAAAATACCAGAAACCAGCCGGACTGAAAGCCAGCGGACCGAAACTTTGTATTGATGTTTTCAGCAGCGAGGCCTTAGAGCTAAAGCTGGCCCAGCATAAAAAAAAAAAAAATAAAGAAAACAAGGAACGGTTGGAAGCTTCAGTCACTCGCTTCCGGAAAACAGCCCTCAGCCCCTCACCCAGACTGGCCAGGCACCCCGGTGGGGACCCCCACCCTGATCCAGGACACCCTTCAGGGCAAACCAGCCAGCCCCCACCCATGCACCAGGCCTCTATCCTATATAGTAAAAGGGTAATATGCCTCCCAGCACCGGGATCAGTTGAGCAGCGAGGCTCCCGGCACCGGGATCAGCGTGACAGGGGGCAGCGCCCAAACTCCCTGATCGCCCTGTGGCTCTGTGTGTGACAGGGTGCAGCACACCAACCCCCTGATCAGCCCTGCTCTGTGTGTGACAGGGTGCGGCGCCCCAACGCCCCCCCCCCCCCCCCACGGGCCCTGCTCTGTGCCTGATAGGGGGGAGCTCCCCAATCCCCTGATTGCCCTGCGGCTCTGTGTTTGACAGGGTGCAGCACACCAACCCCCTGATCGGCCCTGCTCTGTGTGTGACAGGATGCGGCGCCCCAACCCCCCCCCCACCCCCCCACCGTGTGTGACATGGTAGAGCCATAACCTCTCCATCGGCCCTGCCCCGAGTGTGACAGTGGCGGCGCCCCAACCCCCTGATCGGCCCTGCTCTGTGGATGATAGAGGGTGGCGCCCCAACCCCCCTCCACGGGCCTTGCTCTGTGTGTGACAGGGGAGAGCCATAACCTCCCCATTGTCCCTGTCCTGAGTGTGACAGGGTGCAGCGCCCCAACCCCCTGATCAGCCCTGCTCTGTGCGTGACAGGGGGGAGCTCTCCAACCTCCTGATTGACCCTGCTCTGTGAGTGACAGGGTACGGACCCCCAACCCCCCTGATGGGCCCTGCTCTGTGAGCGACAGGGGGCAGCGCCCCAACCCCCTGATCGGCCCTGCTTTGTGAGTGACAGGGGGCAGCGCCCCAACCCCCTGATCGGCCCTGCTCTGTGCGTGACAGGGGGTGGTGCCGCAACCTCTCCATCGACCCTGCCTTGAGTGTGACAGGGGGCAGTGCCCCAACCCCCCAATCGGCCCTACCCTGAGCATGACTGAGAGTGGCATCGCAACCTCCCGGTCCACCCTGCTCTGTGCATGACGGGGCGGCGCCCCGACTCCCCAATCGGCCCTGCTCTGAGCTTGACCAGGGGCTGCACTTAGGGATTGGGTGTGCCCTCTGCCACCCGGGAGCAGGCCTAAGCCAGCAGGTCGTTATCTCCCGAGGGGTCCCAGACTGCGAGAGGGCATAGGCCGGGCTGGTGGATCCCCCTCCCCCCGCCCCCCAAGTGCACAAATTTTTGTGCACTGGGCCTCTAGTCTATAATAATAAAAGCATAATATGCTAATTAGACTGGACATCCTTCCAGATGACCTTTCGGACAAAGCCAGGGCTGCAGCCCCGTGATCAAGGAAGCTGCTGGGGCTGCGAGGGAGGGATCCAGGCAGCCGTGTTGGCTGTGAAGGCCTACTCTTGCACGAATTTCGTGCATCGGGCCTCTAGTAAAAAATAAAATAACATACTATATAAATAAAATATTGATTAAACATTTACTTTAAAATTACATGTACCATATCAAATAGCAATAACATGAATTTTATACTGTTGACTTAAACCAATACTGATTGTTTTGGGGTTTCTTCCATTCAATGGTTGGTGGCATAGATTCACACATACTTGGTTTATTTATACTGATTGGGACCAAAGTCAGCAGGAGATAACAGCAGGTACACAGCACCCAAGAAATGACCAGGTGCATACCAGGGATATCTTGCACGCTTGGTGCCCTACTTTCATGTACAGCCAAGTCTACTCTTTTTTCTGATAAACAACCCTGTCCCCAGCTCCTCCTCACGCTTTCCTCTAGTGTGCATTTACTAATATGTCGACTGTGCTGTTCCACCTCTGATAGCTAGATTTTGCCATATCACTTTTAACATCATCATTATGAAGAGGAGCCCTGTTGCCAGAACAAAGCGAAGTAGTGAATGCATGTAGTTGATGCCAGATGGGTCTTCTGCAATTTTAAAGAAAAGCTTTTTATATCTCTGCCTTTGCTACCAGTCTTGATGTGCCTTCTGTAAATCCTTGGTTATAAGACTTCTGTTCAACTAGTCTTCAGTTGGTTATTCAGGTTGAATGTTCTATAATTTAATTCCAGTGTTGTTCTGGGAGGCAGTGAGTATAATTTCCACCTACTCTGCTGCCATCTTGGATCTTCCTAGATTGTATTTGTTTTTTTTTTGTTTGTTTTTTTTAAATATATTTTTTATTGATTTTTTACAGAGAGGAAGGGAGAGAGAAATAGAGAATTAGAAACATTGATGAGAGAGAAACATCGATCAACTGCCTCCTGCACACCTCCTACTGGGGATGTGCCCGCAACCCAGGCACATGCCCTTGACCAGAATCGAACCCGGGACCCTTCAGTCCACAGGCCGAAGCTCTATCCACTGAGCCAAACCAGTTTCGGCCTAGATTGTATTTGTTCATAGAGATTATAGTGATTGCAATTTAGACTCATTTCTTTTATTTTTTCAAGTTCTGTTTATGGTAAGCATTGTCACTTATCAGTTATTAGTTGCTTTTCTAATATCTTATTATTGTTAGTAAAGTTTAATGACAATCTGATTTTGTTTCTATTACAAGTAACTTGCTCACTTTGCTTGGATACCCAAAGGATTTTTCTTTTCCTTTAAAGTCCAATAATATATCTCAGTTCTGTTGGATTGATTTTCTAAGGTATATGGTGTGCTCTTTTGAATCTTTTTTTTTTATTTCAAGAAAGGGTTTTTAATAACATTTTTTAAAAGCTTCCTTTGCATCAATGAAGGAAAAATACCACATGATCTCACTCATTTATGGATAATAAAGACCATTATAAACTTATGAACAAAAATAGATACAGAGGCAGAGCAGCCTCGAACAGACTGTCAAACTACAGTGGGAAGGTTGGGGGGCAGGAGGGAAGGGTAAGAGATCAACCGATGGACTTGTATGCATGCATATAAGCATAACCAATGGACATAAGACACTGGGGGGTAGAGGAGGCCAGGGGATTGTCAAGGGCGGGAAAAAAAGGAGACATATGTAATACTCTTTGTAATACTTTAAGCAATAAAACAATTAAAAAAAAGCTTCCTTTGCTTAGGTTTTCTTTTTTTAGGGACTTACATTAAAAGTATATTGGACCTTTTTTACCTGTCTTATATATCATTTTCTCAAATCCTATTTGATCTTGTATCCTGCCACACTGCTAGACTCACTTATTAGTTGTACTGGCTATCTTGTACTTTACAGCTTAATTTCTTCCTTTTCAATCCATAAGCTTCTTATTTCTTTTTATTACCTATTGCACTTGCTCAAACCTCCAACACAGTGTTGAATATGAGCAGAAATGTGAACATCCTTGTCCTGTTCATGATTAGGGAGGAAGCATTAATTCTTTCACTGTTAAGTATGATGTTAGCTCTAAGTTTTTCATAGATGCCCTTTATTTGGTTGAAGAAGTTTCTTTCTACTTCTAGTTTGCTGATAGTTTTAAATTATAAGTGAATGTTGGATTTGTCAGATTTCTGTGTTTGTTGAGATGTTCATATGTATTTTTTAAAAAATATATTTTATTGATTTTTTACAGAGAGGAAGGGAGAGAGATAGAGAGTTAGAAACATCGATGAGAGAGAAACATCGATCAGCTGCCTCCTGCACATCTCCTTTTGGGAATGTGCCCGCAACCCAAATACATGCCCTTGACCAGAATCGAACCTGGGACCTTTCAGTCTGCAGGCTGATGCTCTATCCATTGAGCCAAACTGGTTTCGGCCATATGTATTTTTTTTAAAGTCTGTCACATTGACTGATTTTTTAAAAATTAAACTCTATTTTGAGATAATTGTAGATTCATATACACTTGTAAAAAATAATACAGATGCCAATGTTCTCTTTAACCTGTTTCCCCTTACAGTAAAATTTTGAAAAACTAAAGTACAATATTACAGCCCGTATATTGACATTGATACAATCAAGACAGTTAAGATTTTCATTATGCAGGTTACACTATTATAGTCACACTAGAGGTCCGGTGGCAGAAAATTCATGCACTGGAGGGGGTCCCTCAGCCCGGCCTGCCCCCTCTCACAGTCCAGGAGCTCTCAGGGGCGGGAGGCAACACCCCATCACACCTCTGCTGCTGCCACTGCCGGCAGCAAAAGCCTCGGCCGGCCCTGGTTACCTGAGCCTCGGGCCGGCCCTGGTTCACTATGGGGCTGAGGGGACTCCGGAGGCAGGCGTGAGGAGCGAGCGGGCCTGGCCTTCCGGCGCATCTGCTGCCCCTGCGGGGCTGAGGGGACTGAGTGCCACCATCTTGTGGCTGTGGGCGCCGCCATCTTTGAGGGCGGGGCAGTCAATTAGCATATTCCCTCCTTATTGGCTGTGGGTGCCGCCATCTTTGAGTGTGGGGCTGTCAATTAGCATATTCCCTCCTTATTGGCTGTGGGCGCCGCCATCTTTGAGGGTGGGGGAGTCAGTTAGCATATTCCCTCCTTATTGGCTGTGGGTGCCTCCATCTTTGAGTGTGGGGCAGTCAACTAGCATATTCCCTCCTTATTGGCTGTGGGCGCCGCCATCTTTGAGGGCAGGGCAGTCAACTAGCATATTCCCTCCTTATTGGCTGTGGGCGCCGCCATCTTTGAGGGTGGGGGAGTCAGCATATTCCCTCCTTATTGGCTGTGGGTGCCAACATCTTTGAGTGTGGGGCAGTCAACTAGCATATTCCCTCCTTATTGGCTGTGGGCGCCGCCATCTTTGAGGGCAGGGCAGTCAATTAGCGTATTCCTTCCTTGTTGGCTGTGGGCGCCGCCATCTTTGAGGGCAGGGCAGTCAATTAGCGTATTCCTTCCTTGTTGGCTGTGGGCGCCGCCATCTTTGAGGGTCGGGGAGTCAGCATATTCCCTCCTTATTGGCTGTGGGCGCCGCCATCTTTGAGTGTGGGGCAGTCAATTAACATATTCCCTCCTTATTGGCTGTGGGCGCCGCCATCTTTGAGGGTGGGGGAGTCAGTTAGCATATTCCCTCCTTATTGGCTGTGGGTGCCTCCATCTTTGAGGGCAGGGCAGTCAACTAGCATATTCCCTCCTTATTGGCTGTGGGCGCCGCCATCTTTGAGGGTGGGGGAGTCAGCATATTCCCTTCTTATTGGCTGTGGGTGCCAACATCTTTGAGGGTGGGGCAGTCAACTAGCATATTCCCTCCTTATTGGCTGTGGGTGCCAACATCTTTGAGTGTGGGGCTGTCAATTAGCATATTCCCTCCTCATTGGCTGTGGGCGCTGCCATCTTTGAGTGTGGGGCAGTCAATTAGCATATTCCCTCCTTATTGGCTGTGGGCGCCACCATCTTTGAGGGCTGGGAAGTCAATTAGCATATTCCTTCCTTGTTGGCTGTGGGTGCCGCCATCTTTGAGGGTGGGGGAGTCAGTTAGCATATTCCCTCCTTATTGGCTGTGGGCACCGCCATCTTTGAGTGTGGGGCAGTCAATTAGCATATTCCCTCCTTATTGGCTGTGGGTGCCGCCATCTTTGAGGATGGGGCAGTCAATTAGCATATTCCCTCTTTATTGCCTGTGGGCGCCACCATCTTTGAGGGCTGGGAAGTAAATTAGCATATTCCTTCCTTGTTGGCTGTGGGTGCCGCCATCTTTGAGGGTGGGGGAGTCAGTTAGCATATTCCCTCCTTATTGGCTGTGGGTGCTGCCATCTTTGAGGGCAGGGCAGTAAATTAGCGTATTCCTTCCTTGTTGGCTGTGGGCGCCTCCATCTTTGAGTGTGGGGCAGTCAGTTAGCATATTCCCTCCTTATTGGCTGTGGGTGCCGCCATCTTTGAGGATGGGGCAGTCAATTAGCATATTCCCTCTTTATTGCCTGTGGGTGCTGCCATCTTTGAGGGCAGGGCAGTAAATTAGCGTATTCCTTCCTTGTTGGCTGTGGGTGCCGCCATCTTTGAGGGCGGGGCAGTCAGTTAGCATATTCCCTCCATATTGGCTGTGGGTGCCACCATCTTTGAGTGTGGGGCAGTCAATTAGCATATTCCCTCCTTAGTAGATAGGATCTTTTTCCACATCCATCTCTAACCCCTGGAAACCACTGTCTTCTCCATTTGTATAATTTTGTCATTTCAAGAATGTTATGCAGAGGTGGGAACTTCACCCGGTGAGTCATCCATTTATTCATCCTTTAAAAAATATTGAGTTGATTTTTAGAGAGGAAGAGAGAGAGAGAGAGAGAGAGAGAGAGAGAGAGAGAGAGAGAGAGAGAGAGATTGGCTGCCTCATGCACGCAGCCTGACTGAGGATCAAACCCACAACCTGGTATGTGGCCTGACCGGGAACATGCCACCTTTTGGGGTACAGGAAACGCTCCAACTAACTGAGCCTCCTGGGCCAGAGCTTATTCATCTTTTTAAGAGACATTTACTGATCCTCTACTCTAGGCCAGAAATTGTCATATGGAACATTACCCCTCTCTCTCTCTCTGTTTCTCTCTCTCTCTGTCTCTCTCTCTCTGTCTCTCTCTCTCTGTCTCTCTCTCTCTCTCAGTTCTTTAGTAGTGGATTTGTTTTCTGAGGCTGCTATAATACATTACCATAAACTAGATGGCTTAAAACAAAGACATTTATTCTCTCACATTCTGGAGGTCAGGGTTCTGAAATTAGTGTCACTGAGTCAAAACCAAGTTGTCAGCAGGGCTCTAGGGAGAGGCCGTCCTTTGCCTCTGCCAGCTTCTGTGGGTTGTCAGCATCCCTGACTTGTGGCTGCATCATTGCAGTCTCTGCTCTGTGGTCACACTGCCTTCTTTTCTGTGTCTTCTTCTCTGAGTGTCTCTTTTTATGCCTGTTACTGGGTTTATAGTCTACCTGGGTAAACCAGAATGGTCTCTTCATCTCAAGGACCTTTTTATTTTTTCTTAAAAAAAATATTTTATTGATTTTTTGCAGAGAGGAAGGGAGAGGGGTAAGAGTTAGAAACATCAATTAGTGAGAGAAACATCGATCAGCTACTGCACACCTCCTACTGGGGATGTGCCCGCAACCAAGGCACATGCCCTTGACCGGAATGGAACCTAGGACCCTTCAGTCCGCAGGCCAATGCTCTATCCACCGAGCCAAACCGGTTAGGGCTCAAGGTCCTTTTTCAAGTGAAGATGACATCATGGAATCTAGGCTTAGGGCAGAGACATATTTTATGGGGTGGGAAGGGCACCATTCAACCCACTACAACTAGTAATTTTATATGCAACTTCAATTTCCTTTTTTTGACCATCTTCCCATCTTGGCATGCGTCCCTTACTTCAGTCCCATTCCTTCTTGACTTTTGTCTTTTAAAGTATTCACTTAGTCCAGTGATGGCGAACCTTTTGAGCTCGGCGTGTCAGCATTTTGAAAAACCCTAACTTAACTCTGGTGCCGTGTCACATATAGAAATTTTTTGATATTTGCAACCAGAGTAAAACAAAGATTTATTTTTTTTGATATATTTTTAATATATTTAAATGCCATTTAACAAAGAAAAATCAACCAAAAAAATGAGTTCGAGTGTCACCTCTGACACAGGTGTCACAGGTTCGCCATCACTGACTTAGGGAGTGGTGACAGCAGTGGAATATTGTGCTGACTGGTGGTTCATAGCCTACCTTACTACAACAGGGCAAATGCCTTTCTTTATAGCTCTGCAGCTCTGCAGAATCTGCTTCTTCTTAACAGAACTTATAAAACTGAAGCAAACAAATACAATACTTTAAAAACCATTGTATTTAAAAAATATAATACTTTAAAATACATTAATATACTTAATGTATATTAAGATCTTAACATACATATAATAACAGATAGTTCCATTTGAAGAGCTAAGTTAAAATAATTTTAATTAAGATAAATAAATATGGCATCAGCAATTAGCATGTAAATTGGTATCAGAATAGCAGTGCCACATTTCCTAGCATCTTTTATATGTATATACACTAGTATGTCAGGTACTTGGAAATCTTATGTCACTGAGTTTATGTTTTAAAATCAAAGAATTTTTTGTATGGAACTAGTTTTTCAGATGAATCTGAACACCTTTTCTAAAGTATTTAGACCACTAGAGCACCACTGAGATTATTTTGATAAAACTTTTGTGATCTAATGAATACTATGTCAAAAAGATAACTGTATAAATATACCCCACTGACCTTTAAGAATGTTGAGTATTTCTTTAAGAAGTTCTCGCAACTCACAGAGTTAGTCTAGGCCGGCCACAGGTAACTTCATTATAACAGAAGGAAGTTGTATGATTCTGTGTAGTTGGTTTTGTTGCTATTCCTATTGTAGTGATTATTAATATTTTACCATGATGAAAACTTTCCATTTATAATTTTTAGATAGTACAGCAAATTGGTAGGTCATACAAAAAAAAATGAGGTAGAATTTTAAAGTATTTAATAATAGTCTTAAAAACTTTTAAACTTAAAAGTTAATCTTGTTTTTAGCATGAGCTTAATATTTTCATGCACATGTTATAAGATTTACTTAATGAAATTTCTGTCCTGGTTTTATTTTTGTATTTAAGTAATGGTGTTTGAAAATTAAAACTTTGTCTAAGTCTTAGTGTTTGTCATTAAAAGCAGTCATTTTTCAAATTAATCTGCTTTTTATAGTCATAAACTAGGTATTCAGCTTACAATTACAAATTGTAAATTTGTCTTTTCTCTGTAAGTGCTGGTCAAGATATCCAGGGAACAAGTGTGATTGCAAATCTCCCGTTTTTGATGCGACAGAATCCTGCTGAGACACTTCGGAGAGTCTTGCCAAAAGTTAGAGTAAGTTGGTGCGAAATGAGTTTTGAATTTGCCATTTTTTTTTCATTGTCAGGAGAAAACTTCAGAGCGTTTGATGGCTGATCTTTTGTACCTTAATCATTGAATGGAGGAAGTATTATGATACACATGCTGTATTGTGATGAAAATATTTAGGGAAATTAGTTGATGGAAATGGAGAAATCCAGATCTTAGTTGAAATAAAGATTTCTTTAGTCATTTTCTGAGTAGAGACATTTTAATAAAGTTAGCTTTTCAGTATCTCATAAAAATTTTAGTTTTACAAAATCATAGCTATCTTTTAAATTTTATTTATTTATTATTGATAGTATTACAGATGTCCTCCATTTTTCTTCCCTTTGCCCCCCTCCACCCACTTCCTTTGCCCCCATCCACCCACTTCCTTTGCCCCCTTCTTCCCACATTATTATTTGTGTCTGTGGGCTATTCGTATATGCATATATGTTACTTGGTTAATCTATATTATTTGGTATTCTGTTAAGTTAAATTTATATTAATAGTATTCAACAACATTGATAATATATAATTTCACTGAATTCTTAATAATGACCCTGTGGTGTGACTTCTAAAGAATCATCAAATAAAGATTGAATTGGGCCATCACAATTTTAGTTTTATATTCATTTTATTGCTTCCTAAATTCTTCAGAATTAGTTTTCCTGCTATAAACAAAAAATATTTGATCTATTAGAATATTCTTTCTTCTATTTAGTTATTTATGGATTATCCTATATAATAAAAGCCTAATATGCTAAGTGTTTGGTCAACGGGTCGGCCATTCAACCAATCAAAGTGTAATATGTTAATGATATGCTAAGGCCACTCAACTGCTTGCTATGATGTGCACTGACCACCAGGGGGCAGACGCTCCAATCAGTAGGTTAGCATGCTGCTGGGTTCCGGCTGATCAGGACTGAGTGAGATGGGCCGGACATGTGCTGGAGCCCTCCCATGGTCCCTTCCCACTGGCCAACCTCCCTCATCTCTCCCCAGCCCTGATTGTGCACCAGTGGGGCCCCTCAGCTGGCCTGTGCCCTCTTGCAATCCAGGACCCCTTGGGGGATGTTGGAGAGCTGGTTTCGGCCTGATCCCGCAGGCCAGGCCAAGGGACCCCGTGGTGCATGAATTCGTGCACCAGGCCTCTAGTTAATATATACTGTTAAATATGTAAGATTTATTATTCATTTGTACCTATGTGCAAAGTGCTGGTCTTAAGAGCTTGAAAGAACAAAACAGACAACAATCTATGTGTCCTTAGGGAGCTTACCTATAATGGGGTCAGGGAGGTTACATACTAATGGGGATTATGTTTGCTAATAGTTTTGTATACTTTTATTTGGCTTTCTGTTGGGTTGTAACTTTTCCCTAACTTTTAAATTAATTTATATGTGTTTAAAATACTGTAATTATTAGTGTGCCCTTATGTTTTATTTTTAGGCATCTATAGACATATATAGCATGGTTCCAATTACTATAATTTAAATTAGATGTAGGGATGCACCATGTTACATCCCTTTTTACAAGATACCTACCCTTCTATCCTGGCAGAATGAGGTTGTTTTTTTTCTTGTTACAATGATGAATTGAGGTGTTTATTATATTTATTTTAGCATTGCATGTGATTCAAAAGTGAATCAAGCCTTTTCATATCTATTTTCCCAGAATCATGCTATAATTTAAATGGAATTAAGCCTACACAGTTTAAGTTTAATTTTACATTCAACTTCAGTGATATTAACTGACCTATGCTTGTTAGCTTAACACTTGGAAGTGCCAATTAAACAACATTAGAAGGAACAGGTAGTTAGGTCCTCTTGATTAAGAGTTATTCTAGCCCTGGCTGGGTGGCTTGGTAGGTTGGAGTGTTGTCCCATACACCAAAAGGTTTAGGGTTTGATTCCTGGTCAGGGCACATACCTAGGTTGCAGGTTTAATGTGCGTATGGGAGGAAACTGATTGATATTTCTCACACTAATGTTTCTCTCTCTCTCTCTTAAGAATAAAGTTATTCTATATTACATGAATTAGATTTAAAGCTAAATATATTGAGCATGCTATACACATACTGTGTTGAGCAGGCTAAATCTGGTCCACAGAGGGTATTGAATGTCCAAAGTTTCATGAAATAAAATAAAAAATGAAGGATAGAGAGTAGTGACCTTGAGGGTTCTAAATTATCTTGAAAAAATCATTTTGCTAACGAGGTTACAATAAAGTTAATTAAATAACTCCCCCAATATTAATTTTATGGGAATATGTAAAGAATATTATATACTCATGTATAGAGTATATTTATACAAAGAATCAAATGTGTCTGCTGAAACTATATAACTGAGCTATAAAGATGACTTTAATAACCTTTTAAAGTAATAAAAATTAATCCGTATTATAGAAAACTGAATATATGGATACTATAAAGAAAATGTATACTAATGAATATATACTAAGAAAATATTTGATGAAATAATTTCATTCATTTCTTGAGTTAATCAACATGCAGTCCTTTATTTAGGATTCTCATTTATCTTGCTCTGTACTAAAAAATACAAAAAGATGGAATTCAGTCCCAGATTAGATTCTATACCAAGTAGGCCTAAAAACTATATGGAAAACAATTGAACAATAGGCATAGGAGAGTATTTAATTGTGTGATTCTGACTATATCTAAAAATGCTGAAGAATTAAGCAACTGGATAAGACTTTATGGGGCAATAATAATGACTTAAAGAGGCTTTGCTATATAATGTAGGCAGCTAAACTTTTAAACAACCTCATGTCAAACCTATGTTATGTGCAACTCATTTTTAAATCATTGTATTAAGATATTGTTAAGAAGTATTTGTACTTATAGTAAGCACCGTCTTCAATTCTGCCTTACTTCTGGGAGTCGTTACTTTCAAGTGGTAAAATGACAAAAAAAAATTACGCAGTGGCACTTTTTTCACTTTTGCCATGGGCATAATTTCTTTTTTAAAAAAAAAATATTTTTATTGATTTCAGAGAGGAAGGGAGAAGGAGAGAGAGAGAGAAACATCAATGATGAGAGAGGATCATTGATTGGCTGCCTCCTGCACACCCCACACGGGATTAAGCCCGCAACCTGGGCATGTGCCCTTGACCAGAATCGAACCTGGGACCCTTCAGTCCAGAGGCTGATGCTCTATCCACAGAGCAAAACCAGCCAGGGCTAATTTCTTAGTTAATCTTATAAAAAAGCAATCTTGTAATAGAAGTGAATGTTTAATGATACTGGCATTTTGATTCATACGTAAATATTTACTGAGTGCCTTCCATGTGCTGGCACTTGTTCTGAGCACCGAGAAAATAGAGGTGAATAAAATAGAGAACTGGCTGTCAAGGAGGTTACAGTTCAGAATGGGAAACACACATAAAATAAGTAGGTGAGTGTAAATATCAGGAGGGAGTGACAGGGGGAACTTATTGTGCATTGGGAGGCCAAAGAAAGCCCTATTGAGGAGCCCTTAAAACTGCAGAGCTAGGAGGAAGCAGACACTTGAAGAGTCAGGAATGAGTGATCCCGGCTGAGAGGGCAGTACATAGCCCCTAGGATGAAAGAGCTTGGGGGAATTGAAAGAGGCGTGTTTGGTTGGAACCCAGTGCTCTGGGTCGGGTGTGACTTAAAAGGACGTTAGAGTGATGGTCAGTGACAGAGCATGCACGAGTTGTTCTTTCTCAGGACAGTGGGAAATCAGGAAGGCTTTAAGCAGAGCAGTGACTTGCCCATTCACATTTTACAGTGATCATTTTAATTGTGTGTAAAGTAGATTGGAATGGGAGCATTAGGAAACTGTAGAACTGGCCTCATATTTGATGGTGGCTTGGATCAGGAACAAGTCAAGCGTGTGGGCTCTTACTGTGTGTATTCAACACTACTAGACATTCTAAACAGTGCGATAAATCAACAAAAAGAAATGAAAGGGATCCACATTGCAGAGAAAGAAGAAAAACGGTTGTGTTTTTTTTTTTTTTTGTCACATAACATTATCATTTATGATGGAATCTACAAAAGAAAAATACTAGCACTTGCTGAATATAGAAATGTTTCAGGATACAAGATCAATATACAAATCACGAAAACAAGCAATTGGAAATTGAATTTTCTCTTAACCTATCCCAATAGTGCTAAAGTATGTGTGATACTTAGAGATTAATCTGAAAAATGACGTGCGAGATCTGTATACTGAAAACTATAGAACATTGCTGAGAGAAATAACATGAGACTAAGTAAATGGAAAGAGACACCATGTTCGTGGATCAGAGAACTCAATATTGTTAAGATACCAGTTCTTCCCATATCAATCTAAATTTAATGCAAAATAATAACAATTCCAGTAGGTTAGTTTTTTTTTTTTTGGTAGGAAATTACAAGCTAATTCTAAAATTCATATGAAAATACAAAGGACCAAGAATAGCCAAAATAATTCTGAAAAAGAGAAACAAAGTTGGAGGGCTTTTATTGCCTGATTTTGAGACATTGTATACAGCTACATCAATGAAGACCATGTGATATTGGTATAGAGACAAATCAATAGGACATAAATAGAGAAAAAAAGCCTTCTACATGTGCATTGCCAATTGATTTTAACACAGGCGCAAAGGCCTGACTGTCCATGTACCGAGGACAGTTTTTTCAACAAATGGTGCTGGGTCAATTGGGAAAAAGTCTATACCTTGTACCACATACAAAAATGAACTCAAAATAGATTATAAACCTAAGAATTGAAAACCAAAATGATAAAAACTTGTAGAGAAAAATCTTTGTGACCTTGGATTAGGCAAAGTTTTTTTTACATTTGACATGAAAAGCATCATCCATAGAAGGAAATTTTGATAAATTTGGGCTCATGAAACTTGAAGCTTCTACTCTTCAGAAGACACTGTTAAGAGAATGAAAAGACAAGTGACAGAATGGGAGGAAATATTTATAAATCATATATCTGATAAGAACATGTGTTCAAAATACATAAAGAACTCTCAAACTCAATAATAAGAAAACACCCCAATTTTTCAAAACAAGCAAAAATTTGAACAGATACTTCACCAAAGACGATTTTTGGATGGCCAATAAGCATAAGAAAAGATGTTCAGCATGCTTAGTCATTAGATAAATGCAAATAAATCTCTACGCAATCTAGAATATCTGTGCTAAAAATAAGTCTTTGCAGATGTTTTTTTAATTTTGCTTCTGCCTAATCACCTCTCTGCTATCTCTCTAGGTCTCCAATTTCTTACATATTAGACCTTTCCATAGTATCTCTATGTCTTTTACCTTTTTTTGGTCATTTTCTCTTTGTGATTCATTCTGATTATTGATTTTGATGATTAGTTTTCTGGGCTAGAATTTTTGTTTAGCTCTTTAAAAAATCTGCCACATCCTTTCTTTTATGTCCTAGAATTTTCTGTTGAATTTTTCAATTGTATCTTCGAACCAGGTGTGCATCACATACACCAATACCTGGAGCTCCTGTGGGTGCACTTCTATTTTCTGTTGTTTCTGCTGGTTCTGATTCATATTATCTCTTCATGTGCCTGGATAGTATTGATTGTGTGCTTGATCTTGAATTCAATACATTATTTGTGGAAATAGTTTGAGGCCCAGGGTGATATTTTTCTGTAGAAAGGAATATTTTATCTTCTGGCAGCTGCTTAACTGCACTAGCAATAAAGTCTCACTTAACCCGTTTTAGGTGTCGGATGATTTGAAGCTGGGCTGTTCTCCCTGCAAAGGTCAGTTTGCTGATGGATTGCCCTTATCCTATCCCAGGGACTTACCAGCGCTTCTTAGAGGCTGTTAAAAAAGGCAGTTAAGCTTTTGGCCACTAAGGAGCCTTTTCTAGAATCAGCAGATGGTCCCAGAGGAAAAAAACAGGCCCCAAATTACATGCTAACCTTTCTGGAATTCTATTATTTGTTAGACGGGCAATCTTGCTAGCAATGGGCAATCTTGCTAGCAATGGGCCATCTTGCTAGTAATGGGCCATCTTTCTAGTAATGGATGTTCTTTCTAGTAATGGATGTTCTTTCTAGTAATGGACGATCTCTTTAGTAATGGGTCATCTTGCTAGTAATGGGCCATCTTTCTAGTAATGGGCTATCTTGCTAGTAATGGGCCATCTTTCTAGTAATGGACGATCTTTCTAGTAATGGGCTATCTTGCTAGTAATGGGCCATCTTTCTGGTAATGGACGATCTTTCTAGTAATGGGCCATCTTGCTAGTAATGGGTAATCTAAGTTGGGTAATTTTTAAATTTTGGATGAGTAACCTTATTCATTTCCAGATGCCTTTATGCAACTGATTTGTATATTTTTTCAAGCTTTTTATATTATCCTCATCAGGAGGACTGATCAGAATTACCTGCTCTGCCATTACTGAAAGAAGTTCCTTTTCCTTTTTATTTTTTCTTCTTGATTTAATATCAAAACAATATTAACCCAAAATGTTTCTGTACATACACCTGCACTCATCCCCCATATACTGTCATCATCCTTAACCTGCAGATTGTTTTCTTTTTTTTAATTAAATCTTTATTTTTCAGATTATTACAGTTGTTCCTCTTTTCCCCCCCAATAGCTCCTCTCCACCCGGTTCCAACCCCACCCTCTACCCTTACCCCTCCCCCACTGTCCTCATCCATAGGTGTACGATTTTTGTCCAGTCTCTTCCTGAACCCCCAACACCCCTTCTACCCCACCCCCCGAGAATAGTCAGTCCACTCCCTTTTTATGCCCCTGATTCTATTATATTCACTAGTTCATACTGTTCATCAGATTATTTATTCACTTGATTGTTAGAATCACTTGTTGATAGATGTGTATTTGTTGTTCATAATTTGTACCTTTACCTTTTTCTTCTCCTTCCTCTTCTTAAAGGATACCTTTCAGCATTTCATATAAGACAGGTTTGGTGGTGATGAATTCCTTTAGCTTTTTCTTATCTGTGAAGCTCTTTATCTGACCTTCAATTCTGAATGATAGCTTTGCTGGGTAAAGTAATCTTGGTTGTAGGTTCTTGCTATTCATCACTTTGAATATTTCTTGCCACTCCCTTCTGGCCTGCAAAGTTTCTGTTGAGAAATCAGCTGACAGTCGTATGGGTACTCCCTTGTAGGTAACTGGCTGTTTTTCTCTTGCTGCTTTTAAGATTCTCTCTTTGTCTATTGCTCTTGGCATTTTAATTATGATGTGTCTTGGTGTGGTCCTCTTTGGATTCCTTTGGTTTGGGGTTCTCTGCGCTTCCTGGACTTGGAAGTCTATTTCTTTCACCAGGTAGGGGAAGTTTTCTGTCATTATTTCTTCAAATAGGTTTTCAATATCTTGCTCTCTCTCTTCTTCTGGCACCCCCATAATTCGGATGTTGGTACACTTGAAGTTGTCCCAGAGGCTCCTTACACTATCTTCATATTTTTGGATTCTTTTTTCTTTTTGTTTTTCCGGGTGGGTGTTTCTTGCTTCTTCGTATTTCAAATCTTTGACTTGATTCTTGTGACCCTCTGGTCTGCTGTTGGGAGTCTGTATAATATTCTTTATTTCAGTCAATGTATGCTTAATTTCTAGTTGGTCCTTTTTCATATCCTCGAGGGTCTCACTAGATTTCTTGAGGGTCTCGCTTCATTTATCGGCGGTTTCTAGAAAATTCTTGAAAAACCTTACAAGTGTGGTTTTGAACTCTATATCCAGTAGTTTGCTGTCCTCCATTTCTGTCATTTGTGACCTGTTTCTTTGTCTCTGCATTTTGGCTGCTTTCCTGTGTTGATAGAGTGGCTTTCTGTGCTAGGTGTCCTATAGGGCTCAGTGGCTCAGCCTCCCCAATTACCTGAGGTGGACACTCTTGGTGCACCCCTTTGTGGGCTTTGTGCACAGTCTTGTTGTAGCTAAGCCTTGATTGTTGTAGGTATCACTGGGAGGAATTGACCTCCAGGCCAATTGGCTGTGAGAATCAGCTGTGTCTGCAGTGGGAGAACTTCTGTGCTGGAGACACCCTTCTGGGGCAAGACTTGCTTCAGTGGGGCTTTGGTGCTCATAGAGTCTGCCCCCTGAGTGTGTCCCTTATGGATCTGAGGAGTTGTAATCTGGATGGTCCCATTCTGACCACTGGGTACACTGGCACTTGGATCTCTAAGGAGGTGCTAATTTAGCCTCTGCCTGAGGCTACCCAGCAGGAGCTATGGAGAGATCTGCAGATTCCTCTTCTTTTTGGGGGGTTTGGAGGTGCCCAGATGAGGCCCAGCTGTGAAGCAATGCAAGCTGCTGTGGGGCTTGGGCCTTCTTTTGGAAGTTCTGGGTCTGTCTGACCCAGCTGCAGTTTGTTAGGTAATTTTCAGATTGCAAAGGGCCAGGCCTTTCATATGCAAAAGCCTCTGTGCACAGCTTGGGTGGAGCAGGGTCTCAGGGGATCAACAGGGCAGAGCAAACAGCTATGGCTGCTCCTCAGTCCTACTCTAAGGGGCCCCAAGTCTCAGTGTCCCGGTAATCGCTGCAAGCACCTGTGAGAGAAAGCCGCCCTTGAGTTCCGCCCGCTGCCAGACAGTCCAGTTTCTCCCCGTATGAGTCTGGGTTCCCAGAGACTCACCCAGAACTGGAGTTCAGAGCAGTCGGGAGCTTGAAACTCCCTCCTGATTGAAAAAGACAACCTTGTCCTCAGTTGCCAGCCCTTTTCACAAGCGCCTCTGTACCTCTGCACTTTACTTCCGCACCTCCTCTGAGTCTCAGTGTGCTTTTCTCTTTCCTTCTAGTTGTAGAATTTCCACTGAGCCAGCCTTCCTGTGGTTCTGGATGATATCTGTTTTGTCTTTTAGTTGTATTTTTGAAGTGGTTGTGTGAGGCAGCAATTTCCGGTGTTTACCTATGCCCCCAGATTGTTTTCTAATGATGTCTTAGGTATAGTCCAAAACTTAGAATTAAATATTCTGACGAACACTTATAATGCATCTTTTTATTTAAATTTTGAGTTCTTCAGCACTCTTATTTTGCTGAGGTGAAAGTATGTTTACAGTAGCAGATCTCCACTTTCTGCCCGTGTTTTCTCTGAAGGCAATCTCATTCACTCCCAAGGCTTTACGTATCATCCATATAAGTTCTATCTATTGAATAAAAATCCTCTTATTTATGTCAGACCTTTTCAGAGGGTCAGATCTGTAAATACAGTTCCCTGTTTTAAATCTCTATTTGGATGCCTCAAAGGCATCTCACAGTTAACAAGTCCAAATGGAGCTCCTGGGATTCCCCCTTGCCCCCTGGGCTTCCTCCAGTGACCCTTGTCCGAACCTGCTTCCTCCACTCTCCTCATGGGGAGCACTGTCACTCATCTGGTTTTCAAGCGAGGATGTTGGGAGTCATCCTAGATACCATCTCTTCCTTCACTACCCACATATACAATCTTGTTTATTTTATCTCTTAAATATTTCCTGAACCCATCCACCTCTCCCCAGCCACTGCCTCCACCCTAGTCCGAGCTGCTCTGAGGGTTTGCTCCCGTAAATGCAATAGCATCTCAACGGATCCTGGCCCACTCCTCCCTCCCACCACCCCTCCCTCACTACTTCCTGACTCTTTTTATTCATTTTTATAACAGGCATGACATTTCAGAGCATTTTAGGTGGATTATTTGAATATTCTTTTGCTCAACCCACCTAAGGCCCTGCAGTTTGGGTCCGTCTGTTTCACTAGCCTCAGCCCCTCCTCGGACTGTGCTCCTGGCACACTGACCTCCTTTCGGTTCCTGAATGTGCTACCGTGCTCCTTACTTCTCCGGGCTGTGCACTCTTTCTTACTCTTCTTGCTTTCCTACCTCCCGATTCCTACTTTTGTCTAGTTGTTTCTCTCTTTTCTCTTTTTATTACTTCTCTATGATCCTCAGAAGAGATCAGGCCACTCATTAGAGGTTCTTATGCCATCTTGTACTTCTCATCCTTAGCTCTTGTCACTGTTGTAATTACAGTATTAACAGATACATTCTAGTCCTGCTTGTGGCTAAGTCTCCAGCACCTAGCACAGTGCCTTAAATGTAACTAAATAAATATTTGTTGAATATTTAAATATGTATAAGCAACAGGAATCCCTCAAAAGTAGGGAAGCAAGTCTTTGACTTTGACCTTTATCCAATTTCCCAGAGCACTTAGTTTAGTGCTGGTACTTAACATAGCTATAAATGAAGTTAAAATTATATTATCAGAATTAGATTTCCATTAGAGAAAGATTAGGATAGGAGGGAAATATCATTGAATGACTGCAAAGAAAGCACTGTTTTCACTTGCTTATAGAAATTTGCCATACTTTATAATGCTCCCCATCCCAGAAAACAGTTTATAATTTTTTCTAAAACAATTTTAACTAATTAAATATAGCTACAATGGATCATTTGAAATGATTACTTATGGCTGTTATATCCAGTAAATAGACATTTCTTTGATATGCACATCTTCTATTTGAAGCATTTTAAATTACTGTTTACATTTTAAGCTAAAATTATGAAATTACATGATTCTACTTTACTATATGTAAAAATGACTTGACAGAGTAGTCTAGCTAGAAGTTCAGTTTCAAAGTCATTGTCTTGAAATGTGTTTGTTTGGCGTTGTCATGATTTTGCACGGTGGGTACTTCATTACACATTTACATAGTCATCTGATAGTTGTTACTGCTATTGGTATTTCCTGAATGGAAAGAGATCTTTGGAATATTCCTATTTGTACCTCCTCATGAACCTTGCGAGTCACTGAAATACAGATTTATAGAAGGGTAAAACATAGCCCCTTTAGTCCTGTTCACTGTCTCCACTTTATTTTCTCTCTGAGTTTGATTTTCATTAATGTTGACTAGTCTCCCCCCCACTTTTTTTAGTGGGGAACGTGGCAATTAGTGACAAGGAAAAGAATGAGCTATCGTAGTTAATTGTTAAAGGTGTCTTAGACTTGGCATGTTCCAATTATTCATATTTAACTCAGTTTTAAAGTCTTTCATTAATATTATCATTTTATAATGAAAAGTGCTGTTCACTGTTATTGCTACTAAAAATTCCCATATTTATGATCCTCAAATATTTTCTATGTCCTTGATCTTCAGTATTTTAATATTTAAATCCCTGTTATTTAATTTCAAAATAATCAGTGATGTTATTTCATATACAAAGATTCTTTATCATTTTAGGGCCCCTTTACTTTTAACCAGCACCATGTGATTACCAGTTAATTTAGCTTCCAAATGTGTGCGTCTAAAATACTTCCTCTTTTTGAAATAAGCCAGTGATTTATTTATTGCTTCTGTGTGTTGTGTATTATAAAGAGAAATCTCTTCTTGATGCATATAATGCGGGTTTATTGGAGACAGAGCATTTTCCTCTCTGCAAGGACTGCATTACATTACCTTATAAAATGCTTGCTTCCACCATTCATACTGCTAAAGAAGCAATTCAACACAGAAGTGGCTAGTATACTTCCCTTCCTGGAATCAGAATAGCTTCTGACATTTGGAAATGTATCATTAACTCATTTATAAATGGTCTCATTTCATTTTTGAGGATTCAAGTTGGAATGCCAGCCATACAGTAGCATTAGGAGGAAGGGTAACTGGCACGAAGGCATGCACTTAAGCAATAGAGGAATTTACTTTTCAGTGTCTTCCAAGGCCCATGAGGATGCACACTTATTTACCCAGAGAGTATGGATCTCACTATGTTTGTCCAGAGGTGTGACTGTGGAGGAGAGTACTCATGGGTAAGTATCTAACGCTTACTGTACTATGTTTCAGAAAGGCGTGTAGAAGTCAGTGGGCTTTGAGCAGTGATACAGTCTCTTAGTCTGCTGGTTTCTTAACAGTGGACAGTCCCAGATGTTGAAGTCAGCACAAGAGAAAACCCAAATCCTGATAAGACTTGAGGATTTTTTTGAAAATTAAATGCAAAATAGTTGGGGCACATGTTGCTGCGGGAGTCAAGACTAAGTAACGCAGTAGGAAGATAAGAAGTTGCAGAGCTTCTCATGTCCTCTTTTGCATAACGTTTGCATACGTACAAACCCAGGACTTTAATGCCTTTTAAGAGGGCGCAAAATCACATCTCTTGGAACTTAAAGCAGCAGACACATGTGAACCGGAATGTACACTGTGGCCCTCACTGTTTCTTTTAATCTTTCTTCGCAAAGTACTTTACGTTTCTAAATAAACCTGTGAGTGATGCATCCTGGCCACATAGAATCTTTTGAAAACGTTTTCCAAATCCAGGTTGTTAGTGTGGAGTTAGGTTTGTTTTGGAAACAGTAAAACAAGAAGATACGGGAGGCCGATTTAAGAGACCAATTGCTGCTTCTGCTTCTGCCTTATGGTTTCTTCTCTTTTTCTTTCAGCCAAGAACTGTTAAGATCCACAATTGCCTGTTGGTTGAAAAGATTCGTAAAATGATGTTTGTGCATGTGATACAAAAGTTTAAAGCAAAACAAAACAAAATAAAAATCAGTCACCTGAGCCCTAGCCAGTTTGGCTCAGTGGATAGAGCGTCGGACTGCGGACCCAAGGGTCCCGGGTTTGATTCCTGTCAAGGGCATGGACCTTGGTTGCAGTCTCCTCATCGGCCTGGGCCCTGGTCAGGGCTTCTGCAGGAGGCAACCAATCAATTTGTTTTTCTCACATTGATTGTTTCCTCTGTCTTTCACTCTCTTCCACTCTCCCTAAAAATCAATGGGAAAATATCCTCTGGAGAGGATTAAATAAATAAATAAATAAACAAACAAACAAACAAATAAATAAATAATCGGCCACCCTGATGTTTGATAGGCCTTCTGGGAATTACCGTACCTCATAAACATAGGCCAGAGTGAAACTGCCAGAGCCCCCACACCGCCTGGGGAAGGCTTAGGATCGACGTAAGCCATGCCTTATGCAGTGGTGAGTGGAAATGCAGAGCCTGTGAGGAAGAATCCAGCGCTTAGATTTGGCATCATGCTCACAAGGGTTAGAGTTGCCAGTTCCTACCTCGCTGGCCTTCAGCAAGGTGCTTGAGGATTCTGAGTTTGTTTCTTCTGCTGGAGAATGACATGCTGTAGAACATCTTCTAGCACAATGACTGGCAGAGGCCCTACCAGGCTGAACCAAGGAGTCTGGGTACACGGTCTAAATCTTGGCCACAGAGATGCTGGGGTAGACGATGGCAGGAACACCTCCTAGTGACATGATAGTAAGAATGCATTTCTGTGCGATCCATTTTGGTTTTGCCTTGTGTCTAATTCTGCCAATCCCTAATCTTTAGGACTCACCTCAAAATCTCTTGAAGCTACTTTTTAGGAGATGTGGATAATGTGTGTGAAGCGGAGGGCATCCACTGCAAAAAGCTTAGGTGAAAGGGGAAGAGATATTCAGTCATCCAGCCATTACAGCAAATGCCTGCTGTGTGCTAGGACCAGGGGCTACGGTAGTGAACAAAACAGACAAAAAGCCTGGCAGTCATAAGCTTATGTTCTAGATGTGGGAGACAGGCCATACACAAATGACTATGTTGGATGATGGAGATAATACACCTGTAAAAGGGGTGGTGAGAACTGGGACAAGGCAGTGGCTTCAGGTTAAAATAGGGCTCATTGAAAAGGTGATATTTAAACAGAGGCTTGAACGAGGTCAGGAGCCAACCCTGAGTGAATCTGGACAAAGGGGGCATTGGGGACAGATCTGTACGTCACTGCGAGGACTGCCTTTTCCTCCGAGTGGGCTGTGAAGCCATTGGGGAGGTTCGAACAGAGAAGCGACATGATCTGACTTACAAGACTCTCTCTGGGGGCAGTGATGGAATCAGGGACCAGTTAACAGATCATTGGAGTACTTCAGGGTGGAAATGATGGTAGCCTGGATCACGTGGTAATGGTGGAGGTGATAAATGGTCAGATTCTGGATCAGGATTGATTGGTCATGTGATTTGGTGCGCGAGGGTCTAAGATGTGTTAAGGATGACCTCAGAATTTTTGGGCTGACAACTGGAAGGTCTAAGTTGTCATTTACTGCTTGCTGAGATGAAAGTTGGAGAAGAGGTGCTGGGAAGAGATCAGTTCAGGTCTGGCCAAGATGAGATTCCTACTAGATAGCCTAGTTGTAGAGAGGGGATAGTTGGATGTACAGTGGCCATTATTTAATGCTCAATTTACACAAGTTGGTAAGTCATAAAAGTTCTGTTTAAATCTCTAAGAAGACAGTATTATAATTCACATTTTATATATTAGGAAATGGTGCAGAAATATGAAGTTTCTTAGGCTTACAGATCTGAAACCTTGTTTTGTGGCTGCAAGTTCCACATTGTTCTACTAACTTTACTATGCTAGTTATAAAATAGTTATTCAGTTTTATAATTGCCATAATTGGTTAAACAAAGTACATCACATACCCACACTCTCTCTTATCTAAAGTATAAATAATATATTTGAAAAGGTTTATGTGAAGTTTTTTTTTTTTTACTTTTCCATGTGTTGAAAACTAATATTCTCACATAGGCTTTAACTTTGCATATATATTTAGGATTTTTAAAAAATGGTGAATGGAGATGGCAATGAATATAATTTTTAAAAAACATTCTTATGTATAAACATTTTTTCTTTTAATAGCAGTTTACTTTATGATAATTTATGTTCCTGTCAGTTCTTTAAAGGGGAAAATCCATTTTCAAATCTTAAATGCATTTCTTTTTTTAGAGTCAAATGTATGTTTATTTTTTGAACCAGAAGTTCAAGTAATAAAAACACATGTGATTGTCTGAGCTTTGATATTATTGTTCTAGATATGATGGCAAACTGTACAATACAGATAGCAAAATAGAAGTTGAAATCTATCAAAAATGCCTATTTTACTATTTAAAGGTTTATGTACTTCTATAATTTTCATTCGTAAAGCAATGGAATCTTTATTTTATCAGTTCCTAAGGCATTTAAACTTTATGTGGTCTAATGACTTAAGTGATCAGGAGTAGATTAGTATAGTTTTCTTAAATAAAGCAAGCATACATATATTTTTATTGATTTCAGAGAGGAAGGGAGAGGGAGAGAAAGGTAGAAACATCAATGATGAGAGAGAATCATTGATTAGCTGCAATCTGCATACCCCACACTGGGGATTGAGCCCGCAGCCCGGCCACATCCTCGAACGGGAATCCAGTTGTGACCTCCTGGTTCATAGGTCGAGCTCAACCACTGAGCCATGCTGGCCGGGCCATACATATTCTTGGAAGTCATATACAGTTATTTGTGGAATGTGACTATGTTTGTTTCTGTGACCTTGGATTTTTAAAACTTACAATTTATGCTCTCTCACCTATATAATAGCAAACTCTTTCTGATTCTACAGGAAGTCCTGCATGTTGCAGGTGTGGAAATGCAGTTAACAGCTGCAGTATCATTTTTGACCATTCTACATGAAGAATCAGTGTCAATTCATACGTATGCCCACTCCTTCCTCCAAATCATTCTACTGCATCTGGAGCACAGGGATGCAGGTCAGGAGCCTGGCATGCTTCTTTTGTTAGTTATTTATTGCTCTAAATGATCATTTAGCATTAGTTTGGTTTTCACTTAGCATTATTTTCCTACGTTATTTTAAACTTCTGTGGTCATGATGATCTTGGAATCTTGTTAGACTCATGGGGACAACTGAGTGGGGTCATGCTGTCCAAGAGTTGGTCATTAGTGTGGCTAAAAATAGCCCTGACTGTTTCCTTACAAAACCCACGAAATTCAGTATCCTTGAAAGCTGAAGACCCATTAGTTCATCTTATGATTTATACTTTCTTCTTAGAGTTCTTGAAGTTTTACAGCATTTGTGTTTATAATATAACTGTACAGCAAAAATGCACAATTTGGGGTAAAGATAGCTCCCCAATATTATTATTTTTAAAATACATTTTTATTGATTTCAGAGGGGAAGGGAGAGGGAGATAGAAACATCAGTGAGGAGAGAGGATCATTCATTGGCTGCCTCCTGCATGCCCCCCACTGGGGACTGAGCCCACAACCTGGGCATGTGCCCTTAACTGGGATTGAACCTGGGACCCTTCAGTCCACAGGCTGACACTCTATCCACTGAACCAAACCAGCTAGGGCTCCCCAATATTATTTTTAAAGATATAAATGTTTGTTTTCTAGATATTGGCTAAAATAAAAATAGAGAAACTTCTTACAATGGTAATAATTATTATTTTATTTTATCATTAAGCAATATTGTAGCAAATAATGGCTGAGTTGAAACTAGACTTGTGAGATTACATTTCCATGTTTTATCTGTGTCAATCAGGTGTCAGCAATGCATGGCTGGAAACTCTTCTGTCTGTGATAGAAGTGTTGCCCAAAGAAAACCTGAGGCATGAGGTAATTCTTTTCTTTTGGTGTGTGTGGGGAGTAACTCCTAATAAGTCACTCCACGGTTGTTCTTTTTATAAAAATGGTATTTAAAAGAAAGAATAAAGTTATTTCCCACTCTGAAAGCAAAACATGGTAATTATAGAAAATTTGAGTAATACAGAAATTAGTAAGGAGAAAACTCATGACTCTGTACTTAGCCACTTTTAACATTCTGGTATATTTTCATTGCAGATTTCCCCCTTATGTACTAGTATGGTTGTTGGCCATATTACTGATCATTTAGCATTAATTTGGTTTTCACTTAACATTATTTTCCTATGTTATTTTAAACTCATTTGGCAGTACGTACAAAATATTTTACTTACTTGTTAGACGTTTAAGCCTGGTTTCAGTATTTTATTATCAAAATAAGGCAGTAATGAACATTTCTATAGAGCTTTTCCTTTTTTTCAGATGATTTAACTATAGCTTTCAAAAAAGTGAAATTACTGGGTCAGAGAGCATTAATATTCTTCAGCATCTTAACTAGAAGCATGTGAAAATGCCTGTCTCCCTGGACTTTTATCAGCAATAGTGTTGCAATTTAATATGATGGGCCAAAAATGGCATTAAATTTTAATCAGAATTTTAAAAATTAGTCTATTTTATATATTTCTCATATATTATGTCACTTTTAATTATTCTTTTGGAATTGTCAAAGAGTATCATTAATTACTATTTGTATGTGCTGTTTATCTATCAAAGTTGCCAGTCCTTTGTTATGTTTATTGCCAATATTGTTACCAATTTGTTATTTGCTTTTTAATTTTCGATATTGTTCAATACATCCTTCTCTAAAAGCTTTAGTAAATGAAGATGAGAGAGTAAGAAAATTAGAAAGGAATTTTTTTCTGTAATGAAAGGTTTTTCATCCTGAGAACATTATCCCTATATGTTTTTCTTTTCAAATATGTCATTGTTGGAAAAAAACCAGTAATTGTCAGTAAAATGTCCTCTCTGGGTTTTATGAAGTGTCTTCATCCTTTGCCCTCATACAGTTTATTGTCCTTTCTTGAGGACAAAACACTTGCTTGAAAATGGGAAGATTTACCCATTTATAAGGATGCTTGTATGCTTGATGCCAAAAATCTAGATGATGACACCTATTTAAATGTTCAATGTAATGTTGATGTGTATTATTTATATATTTTTTGAAGAGTGGAGTGTGGTAGAATGCAGTTTTTACTATAGAATGCCATCTGTTATTTAACGTGACTTTAAATATTTTAAATATGTGTTTTACTTTATTTGAAATGTTTCACTTTTAAGTTATATTTATCATTATGTGCTCAGTAATTCTGGCTACTTTGTTGAGAGGAATAAAGCCAGTTTATTAGAGTCATAGAATTTTAGAACTTGGAGGAATCTTCATATGACATATTCTGATTTCCATTTTAAGTAGAAGAGAAATAGTACGCTGACTTGGACAAGTTAAAGAGCTGGGACCAGAGTTAGGATCTGATTGTAAGAGTTCTTCACAATCTATCTTGCTGTTGATTTTTTGAGTGCCATACTATACATATACATATACATATACATATACATATACACTATCAGACTTGGGTTGTTGTATTCAAATGACAGAATTACTTAATAGAATCTATTTGAACCTATAATTTATGTTTTGGATTACTTCAGAATAAATATGAAAATCTATTTAAGGGTAGATGGCCAATAATTTGCTTTTTTTTTTTTTGGAATATATTTCCCAATTACACTTTAGGTGCTTACAGACCATTGCAGAATTCACCATAAGCTTTAATGCAATCTTCTTTGTGCATAATTGTTTTTAGTTACATAATTTATCATCATCTTTATCATATATATATATATATATATCCCAGAAGACAGACAAGGTGATCTAGGTTATGAATATCCATAATTTCTGCATTTCAAATTGTAATTCAGATTCTTTAAAAACATTGAGAACATAAAACTATTCTTTGAAGAAAATAGCTGACATTAGTGTCAAGAATATATAAAACTTTGTGAATTTGTTCTCTAAATCTTTCTCTTCAGATTTTGAATCCACTTGTTTCCAAGGCACAACTTTCCCAAACCGTCCAGTCTCGTTTAGTTAGTTGTAAAATTTTAGGAAAATTGACCAACAAATTTGATGCCCATACGTGAGTATTCGTATTAACTTGTCTACTTTATAAAATTAAATTGATTAAAAATGAATAATAACTCTGTGACTAACAATAGATTTGTATTACTCCATATTGCATACAAATTTAGCTGTTTTAACTTTATAGAATTCTCAGAAGTCTACTTGTTCAGATGCATTTCTTCTTGATTTCATCTCTTTTCAAAATCAATAAGGTTAACTTTTGCCCTGCTGGTGTGGCTTAGTGATTGAGCATGGACCTATGAACCAGGAGGTCATGGTTCAATTCCTGGTCAGGGCACATGCCTGGGTTTTGGGCTCAATCCTCAGTAGTGGGCGTGCAGGAGGCAGCTGATCAATGATTCTCTCTCATCATTGATGTTTCTATCTCACCCTCTCCTTTCCTCTCTGAAATCAATAAAAATATATTTAAAAAATAAGGTTAAAGTTTCTTCTATTTTTCATCTTAATCTACCCTGTCACATATTTAGTGTAGTTTTGAGGATAAAATGGCATTATTGTATAGACTTCAAAAATTGATAAACATGACATAAGAACAGGCTTTCTGCTTTGTTCCATTATTATTATAAGTTACAAATTCATTATTTTGAACAATGCATCTTATTTGAGGTTTTATAGGTTTATAATTTGTATGCTACTTTCTGCCCAAATGATAAATCCCAAATGGAAAGATGGAATGGAGTGTAATTATGACAAAAATTAAAATATAAAATTGCAGAACATTTTGGTTGATGGTTTGGTAGAATCAGGTATTCTACTTGCCTGCAGCCTTTTTTTTTATCTTAGCTAAATGTTTAACTGCTAATCCAAAATTAACCATTACTTTAAAAACAGTCATATACATAATTTACAGTTACTGATAACATCCAAATGTAATCACTTATGTAAAAATACATTGGAAACTGTAAAGCTTTCTATTAAAGTATATTTGTTATTATTAAGCTAAGATTTTGATGATAATTGTTTGAAAATATTAATTATTCCAAAACACTCACCCATTTACATGTTTCTTTCTTCTCTTCTAAGCATTAAAAGAGAAATACTTCCCTTGGTAAAATCACTCTGTCAAGATGTAGAATATGAAGTTCGATCTTGCATGTGTCGGCAATTAGAAAATATAGCTCAGGGCATTGGGTAAGTATTCTTTCAATTTCTTATGTCATATTCTTATTTCTGGATAGTCAAGCATGCGTATCCTTGTTCTGTTTTCAATGGAAGCATGTTAATGAAAGGCTAAACTTTATATTATCTTTAAGAATGATTATAACAATAAGTAGCTCCTGATGTGTCTGGATTAAAAGAAATAAAAGTGAAAATGCTTAGCAATGTGGGTAGGCATTCAATTAATGTTAATCTCTTTCCTTCTCACCTTAAGTTACTTAGTTATCATTCCAAACACCTAAATCTAGGAAGGGAAAATGTTCTAATATAAACTACTAGAGGCCCGGTGCACAAAAATCCCTCAGCCCGGCCTGTGCCCTCTCGCAGTCTGGGACCACTCGGGAGATAACGACCTGCTGGCTTAGGCCTGCTCCCGGGTGGCAGAGGGCAGGCCCAATCCCTAGGTGCAGCCCCTGGTCGGGCTCAGAGCAGGGCCGATTGGGGAGTTGGGGCGCCACCCACTGTCACGCACAGATCAGGGCCCATCAGGAGGGTTGGGGCTCCATACCCTGTCATGCACAGAGCAGGGTCGATCAGGGGGTTGAGGAGCTCCCCCCTGTCACGCACAGAGCAGGGCCCATCAGGGGGGTTGGGGAGCTCCCCCCTTTCATGCACAGAGCAGGGCCCATCAGGGGGTTGGGGAGCTCCCCCCTGGCACACACAGAGTAGGGCCAATAGGGGAGTTGGGGCACCGCCCCCTGTCACACACAGAACAGGGTAGATCAGGGGGTTGGGGCGCCGCCCTCTATCACCCACAGATCAGGGCTGATCAGGGGGTTGGGGCGCCACCACTCTCACACTCAGGGCAGGGCCAATGGGGAGGTTATGGCTCCACCCCGTCACACATAGAGCAGGGCCCGTGGGGGGGGGGGGGAATTGGGGCGCCGCACCCTGTCACACACAGAGCCACAAGGTGATCAGGGGGTTGGGGAGCTCCCCCCTATCAGGCACAGAGCAGGGCTGATCAGGGGGTTGGGGCGCCTTCCCCTGTCACGAACAGAGCAGGGCAGATAGGGAGGTTGTGGCCCCGCCCCCAGTCACACACAGAGCCGCAGGGTGATCAGGGGGTTTGGGCGCTGCCCCCTGTCATGCTGATCCCGGTGCCGGGAGGCCTTGCGGCTCCGCTGATCCCGGTGCTGGGAGGCATATTACCCTTTTACTATATAGGATAGAGGCCTGGTGCATGGGTAGGGGCTGGCTGGTTTGCCCTGAAGGGTGTCCTGGATCAGGATGGGTGTCCCCACTGGGGTGCCTGGCCAGCCTGGATGAGGGGATGATGGCTGTTTGCAGCTGGTCACACACCCTTCAGGGTGGGGGTCCCCACTGGGGTGCCTGGCCAGTCTGGGTGAGGGGCTGAGGGCTGTTTTCAGGCTGGTGGGTGACTGAAGCTCCCAACTGCTCCTTTTTTTCTTTTTTTTTATTCTGGTCCAATGCCTCTGCTGCTGAAAGCAGGTATCTGGTTTGTTTTGGTTCTATAATCGAAACACTGTATCATCTCCAGCTCTGAGATCCCAGCCGGCTGAAAGCTGGTTTCTGGGGTTTTGGTTAGCTTCTATATTTGTTACAATGTTTCAAACTGCCAGTTCAGAGGCCGGCAGCGGCAGGCGG
Source organism: Myotis yumanensis (assembly GCF_028538775.1). NCBI lineage: Eukaryota > Metazoa > Chordata > Mammalia > Chiroptera > Vespertilionidae > Myotis > Myotis yumanensis. The sequence goes on along the minus strand of NW_027223752.1, from coordinate 3,036,218 downwards.
GGAACGTTGGAGTCCTCCTTCACTGATGCAAGCAATCCTCCTGTTAGCTTCAAGCTGCCTGGCTGCTGGCCGCCATCTTGGCTGGCAGTTAATTTGCATATCGCCCTGATTAGCCAATGGGAAGGGTAACGGTTGTACGCTAATTACCATGTTTCTCTTTTATTAGAGAGGATGTGTGCAGTTGTATTTATGAAAAATCATTTCCCTAATTTTGATCTCAGAAGAAACTTTTGGTGATAGGTCTTCTAAGTCTAGGTTGGCTCTGGATCATTGCGGCCATAATTAATTGTCTTGCCTAGATCTGTGTTCTTTAACCAGTATTTAAACCTGTTAGGAGAACACACTGTTGTTTTTTATATTCTATTTTTTTGTCACCTGGTATTTTGCCACTGTTAAAATTGGGCAGGTCATTGTGTGCTCAAATTTGTGTTCTGAAAATTAATTTAGGATTATTGTTTAAAGATTAATTTATAAAAGTAAAACTAGAAAGAATCTACCTAGCTTATCTACAGTGCTTAGAGTAGTGCCTGACACCTTGTAAACATTAGCTAAGTGTTTACTTCTATTATTATCTCATACATCTATATATATAAAGAGCCAGAATCTGCAACGTCAGCAACAACCAAGGCTCAACCGAACACCGGAAGTCAGTGCTGGGTCACCAGGGCAACCCAGCACTGACTGTAGCCAGTGTGGTTCAGTGACCCAGCACTGACTGCCAAGGGGCCTGCAGATCAGGCCTGGAGAGATGCTTGCAGAGAGAGAGGCAGGGTCTGATCTGCAGCCTCTGTGGCAGCTGCTGATCAGCCATTGCCTTTCTCTTTCTCTTTGGGTTCACCAGCAGCCGTGCCTGTTTCTCTCTGGGTCTCCAGGGGGGCTGGGGGGGGGGGGGGTGACTGCTGATCAGCCCCGCCTCTTTGATCAGGCCCAGAAATAGGCTTGGAGAAACCGACCAATCAGAACCAAATCTGGATGAAGTGCCAGGAGCCAGTGGCTGTCTAGGAGGCGGAGCTTTTGATGCTGACTGGTATAGAAACTGACCAATCAGAACCAAATCTGGGTGAAGTGCCAGGAGCCAATAGCTGCCTAGGAGGCGGAGCTTTTGACACTGACTAGCATAGAAACCAACCAATCAGAACCAAATCTGAGTGAAGTGCCAGGAGCCAATGGCTGCCTAGGAGGCAGAGCTTTTGATGCTGACTGGCATAGAAACTGACCAATCAGAACCTAATCTGGGTGACCTGCGAAGGCAGAACCTAAGGTGGGGGCTGAGGAGGGGTTTTATGGGCAACAGCTATTTGGTGTAAGGTGTAAGAAAGCGGTTCAATTTTTTAATGACCACTTTGGCAGTATAGTGCATATGGCTGGCTATCAGTCCAGATATAGGGATTATGTGTTTTTGTCTGCCAAGAGCATCTCCTCCTGATGAAAAAGGCTTTCCCCCCCATTTAAGCAATCCTATCCTATATAACCTATCTATACTAATAAAAGGGTAATATGCTAATTAGACCAGGTTGACCGGCCATCTTCCGTATGTCTGACTTCCTTCCGGACAAAGCCATGGTGGTGGGGGCCAAGGCAGAGGCAGTTAGTTAGGGGCGATCAGGCCGGCATGAGAGGGCAGTTGGGGGCAAGATCATGCTGGCAGGGGAGGGCAATTGGGGGCAAGATCAGGCCGGCAGGGGAGGGCAGTTAGGGGTGATCAGGCAGGCAGGCAGGTGAGCGGTTAGAAGCCAGTGGTCCCAGATTACGGTCGGACATCCCCCAAGGGGTCCCCAATTGGAGAGGGTACAGGCTGGGCTGAGGGAACCCCCCTCCCCTGTGCACAAATTTTGTGCACCAGGCCACTAGTTTTAATATAAACAACTAATTCCTTAGACTCTCTAAAATTGGAATAAAACAGATAAAAGATAAGCAAATTTTTCATGTATATTGTAGAACTCAAAAAGACTGAGTTTATGTTTTTTCCAGTAGTACATGCAACTTTACCAATAATTCAGGTTTATCATGAACTTTTCCAATTTCATTGGCAGAAGTAGTATTTCACTATCATTTTGCAAAGATATTATTCAATAACTGTCTGTCTATGTGACTATATTTCCTTCTAAACTTGAAGCACCTGGAAGACAGGATTATACCTTTTTTTATTGTTACCTCACCCATATGTAATCCAGTGCTTACTTAAGGCAGTTGCTCACGTGTATTCATTCATTCTCTGACAGCTAATGGTGTTAAACAATGAGGTTGAATATTTGGTTAGGAGCTACTTGTATTTTGAAGTAGATGGTCATTTTCTTTGCCCATCTGTCCCATTCTAAAAGTCGAGGGAAATAAGGCATCATGGTAGACCTATACATATAGGATGCAACCATTTCCCTGCTTACTTCCTCTTAGCAAACTGGAGTAATTTTTTTCAGGAAGTAGGTGTGGGTTGTATATTGCACAAGGTAGTTTATTTATGAGAGTATTTTTCTCTTGCCTTCACATGTAAATTCCACCCTGGCTTGGGCAGAGTTCTAGAGTATAATCCTTTTTACTAAAAACTCTTCTGTTATTTAAGTATATGGAACAGAAGTCTGAGGACAGCCTGATCCTGTTATTTTTGTAGAAGTCCAGTTTTATGAGCTTAGGTGCTAGTCGTTACAATCTAACCCTCCAAAAGGTCATAAGGGAATAAGATACAGGGTCAGGGATAATGAGATGAATGAAATAAATAGGTGAGCTTGTCCACATGGCCAACCAGGAATTCTAGGGTCAGGCTGTGTGGTACAGTCTACCGCAGTGCTGGCTATGATCTGTTGTCATCTGATGGTTAGCTGTCTGCTCCAGATTAAATACTGATGAAGAAGATCCTGCATTTTATGGTTGGCCAAGACAGCAGAATAGTACTAGCATTTCTTTCTTTCTTTCTTTTTTTTTTTTTTTGTTAATCCTCATTCATGGATATTTTTTCATTGATTTTTAGAGAGAGTGGAAGGGAAGGGGAGAGACAGATAGAAACATCAATGTGAGAGAGACATATTGATTGGTTGCCTCCTGCATATACCCCGATTTAAATAATTTTGCAGTTAATATTAATATTTAGTTATATCAAGCTTTCCCAACCAGCCTGCAAATTTCTAGAGAGCATGAGCCATGTCTTATGATTTTTTCCAGTTTCCTGTAACATCTAGCCCCGTGACTTGTTTTTAATAAGTTCTTGCTATAAATTTATTGATTTGATTTATTTTCTTCCGTTGCTTATTGTGCAGGACAGACCTTACAAAAAGTGTGGTGCTCCCTGAATTAATAGAACTCTCCAGGGATGAAGGCTGCAGTGTGAGGCTTGCAGCATTTGAAACTTTGGTCAATCTGCTTGACATATTTGATACAGGTAAATCTTCATGTGGGCACACCTTTGCTTCTGAAAGCAGTGTTTTCCCCTAGGTTTTGTAGCACTGATAAGGAGTAAAAGTGGGTGCAGGACAGAATTTCTCATGTTACGTTTCATGATGAATGTTAAACTCTCTTCCTATCTCTCTTTCTATGATCGGTTCTCTCTGCTGCCACTCTTACTTACCCTCATGGCGCCCACTGTTGCTGCATATTCCATACCTCCCTTTTCTCTTGTCAACATTTAACTGACTTGTGTGTAGGACTAGAAATTTGGCTTGGTCATTAGCCTTTAACCTGCTCAGCTAATTGACCCTTTAATCAAGAAAGACCTTGATTAAAGCAATATTTAAATTAGTTTCCTCTCAATATTTTAATGCTAGAAATCTCATGGCCCACACGAGAAGAAATCTAGAGTGGGGCATTGACATGGGAATGGGTAAGGAGGTATTTCTTAGTGTTGTGCAAATTAAATCACAAAGACAATGAGCTTCCTTCATGAGTGTATGACTAGACTCTTGACTAATGCTGGACTTTAATTTATCAGTAAACATTAACCATTCTGGTAGGATGAAATTTGCAGGGGTAAATATCAAGCACTCTGCTATAAAACTCTATTGCATAATTATAGGATTATATTGACTTGGATTAACAAAATTTTACAAATTTTTAAAAAAAATTGATTTCAGAGAGGGGGAGAGGGAGAGAGAGATAGAAACATCAATGAAGAGAGAGGACCACTGACCGGCTGCCTCCTGCACACTCTGCACTGGAGATTGAGCCCACAGCCTGAGCATGTCCTTCTGGTTCATGGCTCTATGCTCAACTGAGCCATGCTGGCCGGGCTTACCTGAATTTGTGAGTCTCTTAAAGATTATTGCAATGTGGACAATAATTGTGTCTGAATGTTTTAGAATAATGTTTAGGCTGTATGATGAGCCAGAGACATACAAACTGCACTGCACACCGAATGACTGAAAAAATGAATCTCCTTGTCCTAATAATGGGGCACCCCCAGGCAACCAGACCAGCAAATTGGTATCATCTTTGATCTCTTCCCCTTCTCTGGCCCACACTGGGTGATTGGCAGTTTGGGCCTAACTTATATTCGTGGCTTTATTTCCTCACTTGGCACACCAAATTCTTTCAGACCTTTAGCCTTTCCACATGCTCTTTCTGTACCTGTTTTTTCTCCCTTCTATTTTTCTCCTAGCCTACTTCTTCTCTTGCTCCAGTGCCCAGTTCTAATATATTTTCCCCTCTAACATCTTTCCAAATCCCTTATACCAGGGGGTTGGCAAATTATGGCCTATAGGCCAACTCCCGTTATCACCTGGCTTTATAAATGAGGTTTATTGGAGCATAGCCATGCCCTCCTGCTTATGTATTCTCTGTAGCTGATTTTGTGCTACCGTGACAGAGTTGAGTAGTTTCTGTAGATAAACTGCAAAGCCTAGAAAGTTTACCAAAAAGCTTAACAGACCCCTGCATTATACCAACTATGCAAACTATGATCACACTGTCCTATGATACTTTATTTTTAGCTTCTTCGCTGCTCTCATTTTCTCAAGTTCAGAGGTCATTTATCTTTCATCTTGTTACTTATTATGTTTGTTCTGTAAGAAATTAAATAAATGCTTGTTTAAAGAATGTCATTTAGTTAAAACAGTATAGGTGATACTGAAATGTGTTTATAATCCTATATAATAAAAGTCTAATATGCTAAGTGTCCAGTTGTCTGGTCAGCTGTTCAACCAATCAAAGCGTAATATGCTAATCATATGCTAAGGTTGCTCAACTGCTCGCTATGATGTGCACTGACCACCAAGGGGCCGATAGTTGACTGGTGGACCAGTCACTATGATGTGCTTTGACCACTAGGGGGCAGAAGCTTTGACCAGTAGGCAGCTTGCTGCTGGGGTCCTGCCAATCGGGACTGAGCAAGACAGGCCGGATATGCCCTGGAGCCCTCCCATTGGCCCTTCCCAGCTGGCCAACCTCCCGCTTCCCTCCCCAGCCCTGATTGTGCACCCGTGGGGTCCTTCGGCCTGACCTGCACCCTCTCCCAATCCAGGACCCCTCAGGGGATATCAGAGGGCTGGTTTCAGCCCGATCCCGCAGGCCAGGCCGAGGGATCCCACTGCTGCATGAATTCATGCACCAGGCCTCTAGTAACAGTAATAACAGTAATACTAATAAGCCTGTTATAGCACTTTACTTAATATCGTCAGACCGACCCCTAATAAAATAGTAATTCATTTCTGAAAGTTTAAGAGAACTGAGAAATTCAGAGTATTTAGAATCAAGACTTATTACTAATATATCAGAAACTTTTGACTTAAGCAGACATACTCAATAAATCAATCAACATTTTAAAGAAGACTTATCTAAGAAATAATAGTGAAGAAATTCACTGTATAGAACATATTATAAGCTAACTTAATTTCAATCAAAAAGCTGCAGAAAGTCATGAGATGGATGCAGGAGAGAGTCTGAAAGGTTTTCTGTGCCTGCCTCTCATGTATTGGTATTAGTGATATCAGAATTCTTTTAATTATTCAGGCTCAAAACCGCAATCATCTCAGCTTTTAAATTTGTAATCACTTTATATGTTACTAGAGGCCCAGTGTAGAGATTCGTGCACTTGGGAAGCGGGGGGTCCCTCAGCCTGGCCTGCGCCCTCTTGCAGTCCAGGAGCCCTTGGGGGATGTCTGACTGATGGCTTAGGCCAGTGGTTCTCAACCTTCCTAATGCCGCGACCCTTAATACAGTTCCTCATGTTGTGGTGACCCCCAATTTCATTGTTACAAATTGAATAAAATTAAAGCATAGTGATTAATCACAAAAACAATATGTAATTATATATGTGTTTTCCGATGGTCTTAAGCGACCCCTGTGAAAGGGTCGTTTGACCCCCAAAGGGGTCGCGACCCACAGGTTGAGAACCGCTGGCTTAGGCCCATGGGGAGCGGGCCTAAGCTGTCAGTCGGACATCCTTAGCACTTCCACAGAGGTGGGAGAGGCTCCTGCCACTGCTGCTGCACTTGCCAGCTGTGAGCCCAGTTTCTGGCTGAGCGGTGCTCCCCTGTGGGAGGGCACTGACCATCAGGGGGCAGCTCCTATGTTGAGAGTTTGCCCCATGGTGGTCAGTGTGCGTCATAGCGACTGGTCGTTCCTCTATTCAGTCGATTTGCATATTAGCCTTTTATTATAAAGGACTAGAGGCCCGGTGCACAAAAATTTGTGCACTCAGGGGGGTCCCTCAGCCCAGCCTGTGCCCTTTTGCAGTCTGGGACCCCTCGGGGGATGTCCACCTGCTGGCTTAGGCCCACTCCCCGGGGGATCGGGCCTAAGCTGGCAATCAGACATCCCTCTGGCAGCCCGGAAGCCCTCGGGGGATGTCCACTTGCCAGTGGGGAGCAGGCCTAAGCTGCAGTCGGACATCCTTAGCGCTGCTGAGGATGTGGGAAAGTCTCCCACCACCACTCCTGTGCTGGCAGCTGGCAGCCTGGCTTGTGGCTGAGTAGAGCTTCCTTCTGTGGGAGCACACTGACCACAGGGGGGCAGCTCCTGCATTGAGCATCTTCTGCACCCTGGTGATCAGTGTGTGTCATAGTGTCCAGTCATTCCCAATCTTTCTGCTGTTAGGGTCAATTTGCATATTACCCTTTTATTATATAGGATAGAGGCCTGGTGCATGGGTGGGGGCTGGCTGGTTTGCCCTGAAAGGTTTCCTGGATCAGGGTGGGGGTCCCGCTGGGATGCCTGGCCAGCCTGGGTGAGGGACTGAAGGCTGTTTTCAGGCTGGCCACACCCCCTTCAGGGTGGGGGTCCCCAGTGGGGTGCCTGGCCAGCTTGGGTGAGGGACTGATGGCTGTTTTCAGGCTGGCCAAGCCCCCCAGCAGGGACCCTTCTCCCCATGGGGGTGTGGCCAGCCAGGGTGAGGGACTGAGGGCTGTTTTCACGCTGCCCACAGCCCCTTCAGGGTGAGGGAGTTCCGCTGGGGTTCCTGGCCAGCCTGGGTGAGGGGATGATGGCCATTTTCAGGCTGGCCACGCCCCCTGGCGACCCAAGCTGCCAGCCTCTCCTTTTTTGCTGGAAGCAGGTATCTGGTATTTATTTATCTTGTATAATTGAAACTTTGTAGCCTTGAGTGGAGCCCAGGGCTGGCCAGGGCAGGTGGGAAGCTTGGCTTCCTGCATTGCTGGGGGCAACCCAAGCCTCCTGCTCGCTCCAGCTTCATGGCTGCCACCATCTTAGTTGAGTTAATTTGCATACTCACTCCTGATTGGCTTGTGGGCGTGGCTTGTGGGTGTAGTGGAGTGGTGGAGTGATGGTTAATTTGCATGTTTCTCTTTTATTAGTGTAGATTCCCTAAGGCCCACGATATAAAGTATAACTCCCTCAGCCTGGCATTAAAGTTTTTGATAATTTCAACTTTCCTCTGACCCTTTCTTCACTATACACTGCCATCTTCATTATTTTCAGATATTTTTTACTACTGTGTGGCTACCGTAATAATATTTTTTTCTGGAATTTATGTATATGTATTAGTTTCCAAATGTGCAATATGAGCAATGGATCTAAAGTATGTTTTATTTCGGTTTGTTTTCCAGATGATAGAAGTCAAACTATACTTCCCTTAGTGAAATCATTTTGTGAAAAATCTTTCAAAGCAGATGAATCAATTCTTATTTCCTTATCTTTCCATTTAGGAAAACTATGCCATGGACTATACGGTATGATGTATCCTAAGAATTTCAAGGTTATAGATAATTTTTCCTTTTTCTTCTACCTTTGTCACTAAACTTCAGCCATTCAGTTGTAAAATTTACCTTTAAGTGTGTAAACTCTTAAGAGATCTTAGAATTTTGGTAGCATAATTTAGAACACATTTAGAAATAACATTTTTTACTAATAGAACTGATTTGATAGAACAGTGACAGAGTGAAGTAGGAATATTTTAAATTTCTGAATATTTTATGTGTTAGTTTGTATCTGATAAAAAAAAGCTCAGGTATATTAACTATTGATACATAGTTATACCCTTATTAATCATGATTATACCCTTATTAATCATCTGTTGAATAATTAATATATAATATGAGACTTTCAGCTTAGAAAGTAGAGTAACACCCATAACTCTTGGCACTTTGACCATATTAGTCAGTTTTTAGCTTACTATAATAATGTAATCATTAAGTTATAACCATTTAGCATAGTAAAACATTTTTTGTGGATTGTAGGCTTTTAATGGGTAGTTGAAAAATATATTGGAATTCATACTGAGCTCCTAGCTCCCTAAAATAATTAATGAATGTGGAACCAGTTTATTGATAAAAATAGTTTGAAAAAAAATATTTTGAGTTTATTTTGCCATCTTTCAGATTCAATTTTCAAGCTCCTCTGTAGACACATATACATGTCTTTTCAGCAGGCAATTTAGAATATTTACCATAAGTAAGTAGCAATAATGGCCACACTATTAATATTATAGTGACTTGTTAGGTCTGCAGTGTGACATATGCTGCAGAAATTAATGTAGGCATAATTCTTGTATTGCATAGTTTATGCTATTGAAATTAAAATATTATTAAAATCAACATAAGGTGAAACAGTAGACCCTTTAGATTTCTTAATAACAGTTACTTTTTCCTCCTTGTTGCTGTTATTTATGATCTCTAACCATTTATTTAAATATTTAGCTCTAATTTTTATTGTACTTTGCTTTTATCTTTTAAATTTTTAATTAATTAAAATGTTGAACAAATGTTTTATATTTCTCTAGGAATTTTTACTCCAGATCAACACTTGAGATTTTTGGAGTTTTATAAGAAACTTTGTACATTAGGTTTGCAGCAAGAAAATGGACACAATGAAAACCAGATTCCACCCCAAATCCTAGAGCAGGAGAAGAAATATACTTCAGTACGGAAGAACTGTGCTTATAACCTTCCGGTAATAAATTATATATTTGTGTTGATTAAACATTTTGATTATTACTTAAAATTATGTGAATAGATAGCATTAAAAATATTGCCATATTTGACACCTGCGGTTTAGCATTGTATCTGGTATATATAGTAGGTACCTAGTAAATATTGGTGTAATTTACATTGACTTCTATGTATAAACTAGAGGCCCAGTGCATGAATTCGTGCACAGGTGGGGTCCTTCGGGGTGAGCTGCAAGGATGGGGGCACGAGATGAGGCCCAGCTCGCACCCCCACCCTCGCAGCCCCACAGCCCTGCCTGGCAACCTGCCTTGGCCTGGCGCCGCCCCCTCACCTGCTCCACCATCCCACCGTGTCCTGCTCTTGTCAGGGCCCATCAGGGCCGGCAGCACCTCCAGTGATGCCCACTGCCAGCACTGCCCACTGACAGTGCCGCATCACAGATGCCTGCCATGTTCCATGCCGCCCCCTGGTGGTCAGCGCACATCATAGCAAGTGGTCAAACTCCCAGTCGAACTCCCAATGAGGGGACAATTTGCATATTAGGCTTTTATTATATAGGATTAGAATTATATGCATACATTTGGATCTTCCAAATATGATTTCTAAGTAAATTATGATTCATAGGACATGATTTCAATTTAAGTGAAATGAATATTATGTATTGATGCATGCTTTTCTCTCCTTCCACCTCCACCAGGCCATGATTGTTTTTGTTGACCCTAAAAATTTCCAATTGGAACTCTATTCTACATTCTTTTGTCTTTGTCATGACCCTGAAGTACCCGTCAGATACACTATTGCCATTTGCTTTTATGAAGTAAGTCTGAAGAAGTGATACATTTGTTGTTAATTCTATCTATTAACTAGATGATTATTTGGTATTTTGTACACTTCTATTTATAGATGTATTAGAAAATATAAGCTCTATATTTTTTCAGTCTAGTCCTAAATCTTTTAAAAAATGTTCTCAATTATCTTCTTGAATGTTTATAAAATTCGTTTACAGAAATATTATATTTTTATCATTTGTTAATCCATTCATTCAATATATTTATATGAGTGCTTACTTTAGGCTACTGTCCCAACTCCTCGCATGCCGACTGAAGTCTCTGATGGAAAAGCCTTTATTTTTGCTCGCTTAGGCACTGTCTCTACCCTGTGTCGTGGGCCTGCAGTAGCACTTGCCTCTCTCAGAAGCTCTGAGCCGGGATGGATGCCCATAGACCCGAGATGCCCTGGTGGACCTGATGGCTGCTCTGAGGCTTCCCACCGTGCAGGGAGGCACCCTGGGCTCACTGGTGCTTGTGATAGCAAAGTTATGACTCTGATACACTCAGTTTCCTACACTTCCATCCATAGGTTCATTTCTCACCCTCATACATTCGCACACTGCAGCATGTTCTAGCAGACTATAAAGCTAGTCATGTATGCAACTAATTTTTCTAGAAATCTAATGTTATATTTATGTTTTAACCTAGTCTCATTTTAGAAGTACCTAACAGGGATGTAATTTTAAGAATTGTTATTACAACCTTTATATGTCTAGTAGAGTCAAATCTGAGAGACTTTATTCTACATTTTAGGTGTCCAAACTTCTGAATTCTGGAGTATATTTAATACATAAAGAACTAATAACATTATTACAAGACGAATCACTGGAGGTAATATCTTCTTACTTTTTGAGTTTTACTTGTTTTATGTTAAGTCTGAATGCATCAATGCCTTCCCCCTACTTCTTGGGAATTGCATGGCCTTTCAGTTGACCAGCCCCAGAAGCTTGGAGTCCATGTACCATTGTAGCAGAGACTGAAAGTTGGGAAGGTCTTTTATAAAAATTAGGTTTTAAAATATATTTAGTTAAAATAATTATATATATGGTGTTCCCCCCAAAATGTATATGCTACTAAAAGCTGACATCTCAATTCATGTTTCTTTCTTTTCAGATTTAATCCATTGGAATTAATAATTATTCTAAGTGTGTATACATTTTTGGGGGATGCCCTCTATATACATATATATTGGTTTGTTCAGGAAAATTTTGGAAATGCCAAAAAGTAGACAAAGTTTTAAAAGAGTGAGTACCTTTAGTTCCAGTCACTATTAGTATTTTGTTAAATTTTTTCATTTTTTTCTATGTAAAGGTTTTTATTTTACACAATTGTAACCCTATGTTATATCACATTTTATATCTTTTTCTCTTAGCATAACTTGGGCAGTATACTTGTGAAGGCTTTGAAATACTTAATTTTGATGCAGTAGTTAATATATTCTATCCACCTAAATGATACTAGCTTGCTACAGTGCAACTCCACGTCACTGGGGTTGCTTTTCAAACGTGTTTGAGCAGATTGGTGTGTAGCTGTCTCAGATCTAGACTGTTTAAACATATTAAGAGGCAGTATAGGTTAGTATAGTTTGATAGTGTGATAGTGATAGGTAGTTTGATCAAGGCAGTTGATCATGTCTCTAAGACCCTCCAGCAAGAAAAGGTAAGGCAAGTAAGAAAATAAAACCCTCCAAAATGTTGTTTGGTAAATAGCACTGTTTCTGTGTAGGAATTGATATGTGAAGTTAACTAATCTAAGATTAGAAAAACATTGTAATTGCCACAAGAATAATCAATATCTCTATTAAAAGGTACTAGATGCTCTTATAGATCATCTTCCAGAAATCCTGGAACTTATGTCTACGGGTGGAGAAAGCAGTATTCAAGAAAATAAGGTAATCCCCTATGTCAAAAAGTTTCTGAACGCTGTGAAGTACTCTCTCTCTACAGAGTTGTGAGGAGTCAGTGAAAGGCTGTGTGGGAAACATTTAAGTAGCGCTTGACACATAGTAGGTGCTCAGTAAATGCCTGTTGGAGTCTGAGCAGCTTGAATTTCCTCTACAATTCGTATACTACCATGGCTTTATTTATAGTCCTTGGAGTTTGCATTCATATTTTCAGTTTTTATTCACATTAATTATTATTCCAGGAATAACAACTTGTAACGACAAAGGAGTAGGAATTTAGAAAGTCAAACTTGGCTGACAGTGAAATAGAATAAACTTTACTTTAATTAGAAGGGTTGTGAGAGTCCCAGTCTCTATTTCAAAGTTTTGTTTCCAGCAACTAATAAATTTTATTTTTAGATATTTTTTAAGTATTTGATTTAATCAGATTATTATCTCCCTGTGACAACTGAGATGCCTCCGATGTTCTGAAATGAACAAGAGCATTGCCTTCCTCTGTGTTGTTAGCTGACCCATCTGCCGGAATCCTGCAGTTGATTTATTTATCGCTGGGTCTTTTGGTGTTTTTCGTTTCAGTTGCCATCCCTGCCTGACTTGATTCCAGCACTCACGGCTGCTGAACAGCGAGCTGCCGCCTCTTTAAAATGGAGAACCCATGAGAAGCTGCTGCAGAAATATGCCTGTCTGCCACACATCATATCAAGTGACCAAATTTATTATCGTTTCTTACAAAGAATGTTCACAATCATGATGACAAATGTGAGCCCCACCCCTTTATCTTCTTTGGGATTCCTGGCAAGTTTTTTACATTCTTGAGACAGTGCAGCACCCAGTTCATTCCATTCTGCCAGAGGAGGGTCTCTTCCCAGTTGCTTCTCCACTAGTCTCCCTTGCTCATCTTCTGCCACCTGGAGAGGAGTGAGCAGGCAAAGCCTTCACTTACCCTGTTTGCATGCCCCCAGGGAGAGGGTAAATAGACTCATCTCAGCCTGGATGCAGTCTGTCTCAAGGGGAGGCTGAGGGAGCGGGCAGCCTCCACTGCAAGTGCCCCTTCTGCTCTGAGGAGCACCTTTTATTGTCGCGGCCTCAGGGCCTGCTTCAACCCTGCCGGTTTGCCAAGGCTCCCTCAGTCCCCTTAACATTAGTCTGGTTACTTTCTAAAAATAGCCCCTAGGAGTGGCCATGCAACAGGCAAAGCTTATACCAAAACATGGGTGCCCTTCCAGGGATAACTTTAAAATTTGAACAAGAAGCGGGGGGGGGGGGGGGGGGGGGGGGGGGGGGGGGATAGTGAGAGAAAGTGGGGAGAGTTGTACGTAAACTTCCCCATTGAGTAAATTGTCTGCCTTTTTCACAAGAATTCCAGCGGGGATTATTTAACCCACAGTTCACTGTCCAGTTTATATGACATCCTATACCATCTTTTGAAGTAAAAGAATTTCCATATAATGTATACATCTTAGAAACTGTTAAAAAAGTACTTTAGATTCTCATTGTTCTCAATAAAAGGGAGAGAATGAAATCTAGCAGCCATCTCAAAAACCCAAATTAGCTTTGGCTTCAAAGATTAAAAGAAAAAAATGACATTGGTATCATTTACTAGTTAAGTTAAAAAATTCTAGGCATATGTTTCATGAACTAACACTTCTACAAGTTTATTTCATGTATCGAAGCAAAGCGTGGAGGATGACCGCGCATTGTAGATAGAACAGCCGCGAGAGGTGATTTGATAACAATAATGTCCTTGTCAGAAGACAGGGCATGCGTGCACCACATTGGACTTCACATGAAATTGAACAAAACTGACTATTTCACTTTTCTGAGTGCCTGCTCTGGGCCGGGCCCTAAGAGTTGGGGATACAGGAGTGACCAAGACAGACAGAGTCCTGCTCTAATGGAGCTTGTGTTCTAAGGAGGGGGTGGTGAGGAGAGTGATAGATGATAAAATA